>NW_024070204.1:59894208-59989074 GCF_014754425.2 Oryx dammah | reverse complement strand
AGGGGGTACATCTATAGTGTTGTAACACTGCAGCTGAAGTGTGGGGAAGCAGAGAGGATGGAATCCTGTCTTGATTTGCCCTCCAGTTTGTTTCGCAGACTGGGCTTTCTGATAGCTACAGTATTGGTTTCCTTTTAAAGATAAATAATAGGGACTTAATAAGTAAATGGGACTGGATTCTGAAGCCTTGATGATGATAAGTACAGCCACTTTTTCCAACAAACCCTTTCCAGGATCTTTCAGTAAGCACAGCTTTTTTCTGACCACTCTGATTTTTACCAGGAAGCTTTTTCTTTCCACCGTCTCAGAATTTGCCCCTCCACCCTGCATCCCTCTGTAGTCAGTAACATGATTGAAATAAACACTATTGTGTCACTCAGGTATTGTGGTTTTGCCTTGGCAAAGAGGAAATGGTTATCTGTAAGACTGCCCGGAATATTATTCATTCCTAGGAAAAGCAAATGGAGGTGAGTATAATCAAGAAAGATGCAGGCATAGCAATTTTAAAACACCAGTGATATCTTATGTTTGCCCCATGTTCAAAAGCCAAATCCAGAGTCAATGACAGGAAACTGGAAATCATATGCCCAGAGAACTTTCTATTTATATGGGAAGGAAAAGAATACTAATGCTTTTTAGGTGTCAGCTTCCGTCTTTTCAAAAATGAAGGTAATAAACTCTTCCAGCATGCTGTGCTGGTAAAATGTCTTACTTTCCTTTAGTTTTAAAAAAAAAAACAAAAAAAAACAAATATTATTAAAGGTGGAACTTCATATGGAATTCAGGCTTCTGGCTGAAAAGTTTGGAAGAGTTCTTGAGAAATCCTAATCCATTCTTCCTACCTAGATGGAATTGCAATTGTGACAGAACAGAAAGGAAACCGCCCATATGAAATATAAACAGATTATCTGGGAAAAGAAACAAACCCATCCTTCCCCATCCTTATGGTCAGAAGATCTTTGTGTCTCAGCCTCATCCATCTTGCCACTTGAGTGTTCTCCTTCCTGCTGGGTCCTCTGTAGGAGGGCATGGGTGGGTTCTGTCATCTAGACAGTGCACACTGAATGCTGGCTCCCTCTCTTCTCTGTAATTAGGCCCTCTTCACAAAGCCCTTCTCTTTTCCATACAATTATGTCCCATCCCACATTCCTTCCAGGTATGGCTCACTTCCAAAATCTTTCCTCACTTTTGCTATCTGCTTGCCTGGCTCACCCTATTTGGCTCTGTCCCATTGTCTCTGTGGGGCTCAGATATGGAGCAGGGTAAGCAGATGAAGACTGGCCTGCCTGGGACTAGAGATGAGGAGGCCCTGCGTTGCTCACAGCACTCTAAGTAGGCTGCTGGTGGGGAGAAGAATCAGATGCTCTCAAGAGACTCTTTCATTGCTTCTCCTTATTGAAAGAAAAGAGAAATAGGAAAACCATACCATTCTTTGAACTGCTGATCTTGCATGAACAAGCACATGCATGTATCAACAGCATGAAAGGAATTGAAACATTTGACCCATCCATTGCGCACCACCCCCCAAAAAAGAAAGAAAGAAACCCCCTGCTTAGATCAGGCAGCAGCCCACCCCTCGCTACCCTCAACTCATTCATCAAACCAGACTTCTTGATTTGCATCTACCCCCACACCCCAGTCTGTGTGAATGCTGTGTTTATTTGAATATGCAATCAACAATGGTTCTCTTTCTCTTTTTATTTTCTCTGCCAAAGACAACAAATGCAAATGGTGAGATAGAACTGGGATGAGAGGATTCCAAATAAGGGCTAACATAGCATTAAGGTTAACGGCCTATATGATAATCCCCATGCAATCAGAAGGAGGCAAGTACCTTACAACAGCTGTGCAAGCCATAAATAAAGCTTTCCTGACTTTTATGCATGTAAAGTCTCAACCATAAATGTTACATTAACATTTTTTTGCATAACCCAAGGGAGTCAAGTCGTCCTCTAAGGACTTTTGTTGCCTATACCTAAGACATATGGAACCAGACTTTGATTTAAGGTTTTGAAAGAATTGGGCAATTTCTTGGAATATTGGGGTAACTGTAAAGGGGGTGGGGGCAATGAAGAGCCTGGTGGTTAGGCAAAGTGCCAAGAGAGAAGTTTCCCAGAAACTGCTGGATCCGTCCTCCACCCAGCAGGAAATACCATCTCTTTTCATTGAATTCATCCATGATATGAACTGTTGTGCTCCCCAAGTAAGGAATTAAAAGCTTATAGGTAGGACATTGCTTCAAAGCTGATATATCCTTGGCTGCTTCTTATAACATACAAGTTAAAATAAAATAGGAATGAATATGTAAAAGGAGCAAAGGTGGCTCTTTGGGCAACAGCTGCTCCTATTGTCATAAAGATCTGTCACTTTAATGTAAAAAAGAAAATTCCTTTAGAATACTGGCAGACTTTCAACCCTGGTCAAATGGATTTGAAAGCACTGTGATTTCTCCTTCTGGCAGCTGACCTCTGGGAGAGCTGCTGCTGGCAGGCCCGTTCATAGGTGTGGAGCAGCCAATGTAGTGCATGTACATTGTACCATGTACCAATGTACCATGACTGTGGGCTTTGGGAGAAGAAGGGAAGCAAGTTGGGAGGAGGATTAAAAATAATAGCATTTATATTCTGAGTACTCAGTGTGTATCAGGCAGTGAATGTTTTGTTTTTGTTTTAATTTTTGTCTCAGTAACCATTTTAAGACAAATACCATTATTAACTGCATTTTATAGATAGTATATTTTCTATTGCTGCTGTGGTAAATTCCACAAACCTAGTGGCTTAACACTACACAAATTTATAATCTTATAGTTCTGAAGAAGTCTGACAGTGGTTTCGCTGGGCTGAAATCAAAAGTCTTTTTTTTTTTTCCTTCAGTTCTGCCTTCTAAAGGCCACTGACATTTCTTGACTCTTGCCTGCCTTTCTCCATTTTCAAAGCCAACAGAGGCTGGGTTGAATTTTTAACACATCTCTTGTCACTCTGACCCTTTCTGTCTTCCTCTTCCTATGTGATTACATTGAGCCTGTATGGAAAATCCAGGATAATCTTCCCATCTCAAGGTCAGCTAATTAGCAAGCATACTACCATCTGCAAACTTAATTTTCCTTCACCGTGTAACCTAATGGCCATAGCTTCCAGGCCATTGGTCTGCCTTCACAGAAACACCAAGGAGTAGAGAGGTTTAGAAACGAATGTAGGGTCACACAACTAGTTTGTAGAAGGGCCAAATCTAGCTTTGAGCCTAAACCTGACCTGGAGACAGGAAGAGAGGTCTGGGGAAGGCAAGAAGAGAGGGAGAAAGTTGAGGGGAAATGTTCCTTCAATAAAGGAACTGGGCTTTTGCAATAAATGTACTATTGTTTACAAGTCAATTGAACAAGAGGAATGTGTCAATGGACAGCTTACCTTCATTAATCATCTTTGTTATTCCACCACTTAACCTGCAAATTGTTTCTGTAAATCATAGTTCACTAAATTGCATCAGCCTAACTCAGAATACTGGCCTTTCTAGTGTCATAAAAAACACTAGGGCATCAAGACCCATCCTACAATGACCACACACAACTCTTAAGGACCCAGTATAAAGGTGTTATTGTGTATATACACACATCACCAAAACACACACCACAGTTACAGGACAGAGCCAATTTTGACTCCATGTTGGATGTGTTTCTTTGACTTTAACCTTTGCTTTTCATTGCTTTTGTTATTATAATCATACATACTGCCTGCCTCAGAGAACTCTACCCCTCTGCCTGACTGTTAAACTATAGTGCCTTTGTTCAGCTCCCAGAGAGACAATCTGATCCTGCCTACCTGTGAATGGCTGTAAAAAATAAGAAGTTAAAACATCCCCTCCCAGAGGCTGGCCATTCCATGAGATATTTGCAAGACCTATGACCTTTTTACCTTACTTCCTCACCTTCTCCCTCTCCCTGTTCTGTAAGAGAACCTGCATCCAAACCCTGACAAGATGGTTATTTTGAGACATTAATCTGCCTTCTTCTCGGTCTGCTGGCTTTCTGGATAAAGTATTCCTTGACTCAACACCTCATCTCTTGGATTATTGGCTTATTATGTGGCAAGCATAGTGAGCTTGGACTCCAGTTACAACACCAAGATGCAAATTACACCAAGATGCTTTGTTCTGTGTAATCCTAGTGGTAGAATTTGAATTGATAGATGAAAAGTACAGCAAGGCAAATCAACATTAATGTCAAGAAGACTTTTTCTAAGTGTTACTCAATTCAGGTTTGACTCCTTGCTACTTGAAAGCCAATATTCAAGAGAAAAGTGTTGGTAGGAATGGAAAGATTGCTTTGTTCAGGAGCCCAGCAACCTGGGGAGATGGTGGACTTGTGCTAGAAATCCAACTGTGAAGATTGTCCTCAAAGATGAAAATTTTAAAGGGAGAATCATTTGGGAAGTGGCTCACAGTTCTCTTATCTTCCATTGTCTGCAGACTTTCTTTTGATTAGTTGGTAGTGAGGTAAAACTCCTCTCTGCCCTCCTGCACCCATGCAGCCGCCACTCCTTGGACGTGGGGTTGCTCCTCTCAGCCACCACCCCTGACCTCAGATGTGAGGTAGCTCCTCTCTGCCGCCACCCCTGACCTCGGGCGTGGGATAGCTCATCTCGGCCACCACCCCTGACCTTGGGCATGTGGTAGCTCCTCTTGGCCACCGCCCTGACCTCAGATGTGGGGTACATTGTCCAAGGTAAGGAGCAGCAGCTGCACTTTGCTGGAGCAGCCGTGAAGAGATACCTCACATCCAAGGTAAGAGAAACCCAAGTGAGACAGTAGGTGTTGCGAGAGGGCATCAGAGGGCAGACACATTGAAACCACAATCACAGAAAACTAGCCAATCTGATCACATGGACCACAGCCTTGTCTATCTCAATGAAACTAAGCCATGCCCTGTGGGGCTACTCAAGATGGACCGGTCATGGTGGAGAATGTGGTCCTTCTCCAGTGGACCACTTCAGTATTTTTGCCTTGAGAACCCCATGAACAGTATAAAAAGGCAAAATGATAGGATACTGAAAGAGGAACTCCTCAGGTCAGTAGGTGTCCAACACGCTACTAGAGATGAGTGGAGAAATAACTCCAGAAAGAATGAAGGGATGGAGCCAAAGCAAAAACAATACCCAGCTGTCGATATGACTGGTGATAGAAGCAAGGTCCAATGCTGTAAAGAGCAATATTGCATATGAACCTGGAATATTAGGTCCAAGAATCAAGGCAAATTGGAAGTGGTCAAACAGGAGATGGCAAGAGTGAACATCGACATTCTAGGAATCAGCGAACTAAAATGGACTGGAATGGGTGAATTTAACTCAGATGACCATTATATCTACTACTTTGGGCAGGAATCCCTTAGAAGAAATGGAGTCACCAATGGTCAACAAAAGAGTCCAAAATGCAGTACTTGGATGCAATCTCAAAAACAACAGAATGATCTCTGTTCATTTCCAAGGCAAACCATTCAATATCATGGTGATCCAAGTCTATGCCCCAACCAGTAATGCTGAAGAAGCTGAAGTTGAACGGTTCTATGAAGACCTACAAGACCTTTTAGAACTAACACCCCCAAAAGATGTCCTTTTCATTATAGGTGACTGGAATGCAAAAGTAGAAAGTCAAGAAACACCTGGAGTAACAGGCAAATTTGGCCTTGGAATACGGAATGAAGCAGGGCAAAGGCTAATAGAGTTTTGCCAAGAGAACACACTGGTCATAGCAAACACCCTCTTCCAACAACACAGAGAAGACTCTACACATGGACATCACCAGATGGTCAACACTGAAATCAGATTGATTATATTCTTTGCAGCCAAAGATGGAGAAACTCTATACAGTAGGCAAAAAACAAGACCAGGAGCTGACTGTGGCTCAGACCATGAACTCCTTATTGCCAAATTCAGACTTAATTTGAAGAAAGTAGCAAAAACCACTAGACCGTTCAGGTATGACCTAAATCAAATCCTTTATAATTATACAGTGGAAGTGAGAAATAGGTTTAAGGGCCTAGATCTGATAGAGTGCCTGATGAACTATGGATGGAGGTTTGTGACGTTGTACAGGAGACAGGAATCAAGACCATCCCCATGGAAAAGTAATGCAGAAAAGCAAAATGGATGTCTGGGGAGGCCTTACAAGTAGCTGTGAAAAGAAGAGAAGTGAAAAGCAAAGGAGAAAAGGAAAGATATAAGCATCTGAATGCAGAGTTCCAAACAATAGCAAGGTGAGATAAGAAAATCTTCCTCAGCGATCAATGCAGAGAAATAGAGGAAAACAACAGAATGGGAAAGACTAGAGATCCGTCAAGATAATTAGAGATACCAGGGGAACATTTCATGCAAAGATGGGCTTGATAAAGGACAGAAATTTCCGGTAAAGCGTCTATCTACAATGCGGGAGAACTGGGTTCGATCCCTGGGTCGGGAAGATCCGCTGGAGAAGGAAATGGCAATCCACTCCAGTACTATTGCCTGGAAAATCCCATGGACAGAGGAGCCTGATAGGTTACAGTCCATGGGGTTGCAAAGAGTCGGACTCGACTGAGTGACTTCACTTTCACTTTCTTAACAGAAGCAGAAGATATTAAGAAGAGGTGGCAAGAATACACAGAAGAACTATACCAAAAAGATCTTCATGACCCAGATAATCACGATGGTGTGATCACTCTCCTAGAGCCAGACATCCTGGAATGTGAAGGCAAGTGGGCCTTAGAAAGTATCACTATGAACAAAGCTAGTGGAGGTGATGGAATTCCAGTGGAGCTATTTCAAATCCTGAAAGATGATGCTGTGAAAGTGCTGCACTCAATATGCCAGCAAATTTGGAAAACTCAGCAGTGGCCACAGGACTGGAAAAGGTCAGTTTTCATTCCAATCCTAAAGAAAGGCAATGCCAAAGAATGTTCAAACTACTGCACAATTGCACTCATCTCACATGCTAGTGAAGTAATGCTCAAAATTCTCCAAGCCAGGCTTCAGCAATATGTGAACCATGAACTTCCAGATGTTCAAGGTGGTTTTAGAAAAGGCAGGGGACCCAGAGATTAAGTTGCCAACATCTGCTGGATCATGGAAAAAGCAAGAGAGTTCCAGAAAAACATCTATTTCTGCTTTATTGAGTATGCCAAAGCCTTTGACTGTGTGGATCACAATAAACTGTGGAAAATTCTGGAAGAATTTTGCTGAAGAATTGATGCTTTTGAACTGTGGTGTTGGAGAAGACTCTTGTGAGTCCCTTGGACTGCAAGGAGATCCAATCAGTCCATTCTAAAGGAGACCAGTCCTGGGTGTTCATTGGAAGGGCAGATGCTGAGGCTGAAACTCCAATACGTTGGCCACCTCATGTGAAGAGTTTACTCATTGGAAAGGACCCTGATGCTGGGAGGGATTGGGGCCAGAGGAGAAGGAGATAACAGAAGATGAGATGGCTGGATGGCATCCTCGACTCGATGCACATGAGTCTGGGTGAACTCCGGGAGTTGGTGATGGACAGGGAGGCCTAGCGTGCTGTGATTCATGGGGTCGCAAAGAGTTGGACAGGAGTGAGCAACTGAACTGAACTGAGGTAAAGCAATGTTCAAGAATCTAGTGCTCAGCATGAAGTTACCATCTTCCACCTGGGCGGAGGCCTTAGTTCCTGCAGAAAACTCAAAGATAATTTTATGTAGATTCCTCAAAGAGGAACCGGGATCCTGTTTAATCATTGCAGTATTGTTTCTTGATTGCTCCTCCTTTGTTTCTGCATTTCCTTCTTTCTCTGATAAGCAACTGTTTGAATCTCCTTTTGGAACTCAGGGAAGGTCAAGGAGGCTGTTGTTCGGTTGCTGTCTTGTCTGACTCTTCGCAACCCCATGGGCTGTAGCATGTCAGGCTTCCCTGTTTTTCACCATCTCCAGAGTTTGCTCAAACTCATGTCCATTGAGCCTGTGATACCATCCAACCATCCCATCCTCTTTCATCCCCTTCTCCTCCTGCCTTCAATCTTTCCCAGCATCAAGGTCTTTTCTAATGAGTGTGCTCTTCTCATCAGGTGACCAAAGCATTGGAGTTTCAGCTTCAGCATCAATCCTTCTGTTGCAGGAAGGTAGACCCCTTCAGGGCCCAAAACTGGGCTCTTGTCTAACACTCAGAAATGAACTGTCTGAGGAGACACATGTGCTGACAAAGCAAGAGATTTTATTGGGAAAGGGCACCCGGGTGGAGAGCAGTAGGGTAAGGGAAGCCAGGAGAACTGCTCTACCGAGTGGCTCGCAGTCTCGAGTTTTATGGTGATGGGATTAGTTTCTGGGTGGTCTTTGATGAATCATTCCTGGTGGTGCACCCATCACTCAGCCAAGATGGATGCTAAGGAGAGGGATTCTGGGAAGTGGACAGACACGCGGTGTCTCCTTTTGAGCTTTCCTGAACTCTTCTGGTTCAGTTCAGTCACTCAGTCATGTCCGACTCTTTGCGACCCCATGAATTGCAGCACGCCAGGCCTCCCTGTCCATCACCATCTCCCGGAGTTCACTCAGATTCACGTTCATCGAGTCAGTGATGTCATCCAGCCATCTCATCCTCGGTCATCCCCTTCACCTCCTGCCCCCAATCCCTCCCAGCATCAGAGTCTTTTCCAATGAGTCAACTCTTCGCATGAGGTGGCCAAAGTACTGGAGTTTCACCTTTAGCATCATTCCTTCCAAAGAAATCCCAGGGCTGATCTCCTTCAGAATGGACTATTTGGATCTCCTTGCAGTCCAAGGGACTCTCAAGAGTCTCCTCCAACATCACGGTTCAAAAGCATCAATTCTTTGGCGCTCAGCCTTCTTCACAGTCCAACTCTCACATCTATACATGACTATTGGAAAAACCATAGCCTTGACTAGACGGACCTTAGTCGGCAAAGTAATGTCTCTGCTTTTGAATATGCTATCTAGGTTGGTCATAACTTTTCTTCCAAGGAGTAAGCATCTTTTAATTTCATGGCTGCAATCACCATCTGCAGTGATTTTGGAGCCCCCCAAAAATAAAGTCTGACACTGTTTCCACTGTTTCCCCATCTATTTCCCATGAAGTGATGGGACCAGATGCCATGATCTTCGTTTTCTGAATGTTGAGCTTTAGACCAACTTTTTCACTCTCCACTTTCACTTTCATCAAGAGGCTTTTTAGTTCCTCTTCACTTTCTGCCATAAGGGTGGTGTCATCTGCATATCTGAGGTTATTGATATTTCTCCCGGCAGTCTTGATTCCAGCTTGTGTTTCTTCCAGTCCAGCATTTCTCATGATGTACTCTTCATATAGGTTGGTGGTGGCTTATTAGTTCTGTATTCCTTATCAGGATCTCCTGTCATAAAACAACTCATGCAAATGGTTACTATGGTGCCTGGCCAGGGTGGGCGGTTTCAATCAGTGTGTTTCCCCTAACACTTCCAATGATTATTCAGGACTGATTTCCTTTAGGACTGACTGATCTGGTCTCTCTGAAGTCCAAGGGATTCTGAATAGTCTTCTCCAACATGGCAGTTCAAAAGCATCAATTCTTCTGCAGTCAGCCTTCTTTATGGTCCAACTCTCACATCCATACATGACTACTGGAAAAACCATAGCTTTGACTAGACAGAACTTGATCAGCAAAGTAATGTCTTTGCTTTTTAACATGCTGTCTAGGTTGGTCATAGCTTTTATCCAAGGAGCAAGAGTCCTAATTTTATGGCTGCAGTCACCATCTGCAGTGATTTTGGAGCCCAAGAAAATAAAGCGTGTCACTGTTTCCATTGTTTTCCCATCTATTTGCCATGAAGTGATGGTACCAGATAGCATGATCTTCTTTTTTGGTGTGTGTTGAGTTTTAAGCCAGCTTTTCACTCTCCTGTTTTAAGCCAGCTTTTCACTCTCCTTTTTCATCTTCATCAGGAGTCTCTTCAGTTCCTCTTCACTTTTTTTCCATTAGGATGGAATCATCTGTATATTTGAGGTTATTGATATTTCTCCCAGCAGTCTTTATTCAAGCTTGTGCTTCATCCAGCCCAGCATTTCTCACAATGTACTCTGCATATAAGTTAAATAAGCAAGGTGACAATATACAACCTTGACATACCCCTTTTCCAATTTGAAACCAGTCCTTTGTTCCATTTCTTGTTCTAACTGTTGCTTCTTGACCTGCATACAGATTTCTCACAGGTAAGGTGGTCTGGTATTCCTATCTCTTGAAGAGTTTTCTACAGTTTGTTGTGATCCGCACAGTCAAAGGCTTTAGTATAGTCAATGAAGTAGAAGTAGATGTTTTTCTGGAATTCTCTAGCTTTTTCTATATCCAACAGATGTTGGCAATTTGATCTCTGGTTCCTCTGCCTTTTCTAAATCTAACTTGAACATCTGGGAGTTCTTGGTTCATGTACTGTTGAAGTCTAGCTTGGAGAATTTTGAGCATTACTTTGCTAGCATATGAAATTTGTGCAATTGTGCAATAGTTTGAACATTTTTTGACATTGCCTTTCTTTGTGTTTGAAATGAAAACTGACCTTTTCCAGTCCTGTAGCCACTGCTGAGTTTTCCAAATTTGCTGGCAGATTGAGTGCAGCACTTTCACAGCATCACCTTTTAGGATTTGAAATACCTCAGCTGGAATTCCATCACCTCCACTCGCTTTGTTCATAGTGATGCTTCATAATGCCCGCTTGACTTCATACTGCAAGATGTCTGGCTCTAGGTGAGTGATCACACCATTGTGGTTATCTGGGTCATTACAATCTTTTTTTGTATAGTTCTTCCGTGTATTCTTGCCTCCTCATTTTAGTTCACTAGTTCTTAAAATGTCAATGTTCACAGGAGGCTGAATGAAGCCTATTTCCTATAAATAAAAATCAGAGGACAGGGAAAGGATTTTTTACTCTGGGGGACCCCACAGTGTCCTCCATTTCATCAAGAAGAACCATGCAATCTTATAATGAGATGCTGTCTCAGTAACTGTCAAGCAGATATTGGGGGACCACTGGACACCACCATGTGAAGCTATTTAGTGTGGGTTCTCATTTGGGACTCCTAGCTCTTGTTTGTCTAGCAGGTAGATGCAGTGAGAGCATTAAAGCAAGAAAGGACAGAAAGTCTTCTGCTTTTTCCCCAAGACAGGTATTTTCTACAGCTCCTCCTACTCTGGTGGAATGACTGAAGATTGAAGGAATATTCCAGGTCTTCTGGTCTAATTTTCCATAGACACTTGAGAAAACTTGAGCGTCAGGAAGACAATAACACTCTAGAGTCATCCAGCTGATTTCAGCAGAATTGCATCAAACATTGGGCATAAGTTCTAATCAGCAGGGAGAAGTCGTATGCAAATTACATAGACCTCCTCTTAGGAGTGCTCTACGCCAGAGACTGACATTAGATGTCTTAAAAATTAGAGCATTCTCCCCCTGGAGGTCAGGATAGGACTGAAAGTTCCAACCATTGTGTCACCTGGTGTATCCCTCTGGCAACCAAACCCCATCCTTATGTGTTTTTGAAAAGTCACCTCATTAACATAACAAAAGACATCTGTATTGCTCTCTTCACTTAGGAAATTCCAAGGGTTTTAGGGGCTGTAAGCCAGGAACCACATATGAAAAAGATATTTTGGTCATCTCAATGTCCAAATATTTATTTCTTATAAATCACAATATCGCTTATCCCACTGGAAATCAAGGGGCAAGACATCATCAAATGCTAAAGGCATCAAATCAGCTGAAGCAGGTTCCCGAAGGAAGCAGAGTCCCCAGCCACATGAAGGGTATGCTCTCTGGCAGAAGCAGAGATCAGTTAGCAGTTCAGCAGGTGATGATACTGAGTGAATTCATCCTCTATTTGGGCCTCAGATTGTGATCAAATTGCTCTGCAGTACTGCCACCTCACCCATTGATGGTGTCCTAACTTCTTTGCCCATTTTTTTAAAAACTGGGGTACAGTTGCTTTCCAGTATTGTCAGTTTCTGCTGTACAACAGTGAATCAGGTATTGTTGTTCAGCCACTAAGCATTGTCCAATTCTTTGTCCCATGAACCATAGCCTGCCAGCCTTCTCTGTCCTCCACTATCTCCTGGAATTTGCTCAAATTCACCATTGAGTCAGTGATGCTGTCTAACCGTCTCATCTTCTGCTGCCCCCTTCTCCTTTTGCCTTACTCTTTCCCAGCATCAGGGTCGTTTCCAGTGAATCAGTTCTCTGCATCAGGTGGCCAAAGTATTGGAGCTTCAGCTTCACCATCAACATCTGTCCTTCTGAAACCGTGTACCTTTGTTTGGGACTTGAACCCATGTTCCTGGGACTCAAACCTGGCCAAAACCCGGTTTGGGACTCTAACCCACATGGCGGGGACTCTAACTCAGCCAAAACCCACAATACCTGGTTTCAGGACTCAATGAAACTCAAATTCTTGATGTCTTATTGTAGAAAGAATTCAGTGAGGGACAAAGTAATAGGTGAAAAGTGGATTTGTTTAGAGAGAAACAGACTCCACAGAGTGTGGGCTGTCACAGAGGGTGAGTCTGACAACCTCAAAAAGGTGGCATGGTTAGCTTTTATGGGCTGGATATTTTCATAGGCTAATGAGTGGGAGGATTATTCCAGCTGTTTTGGGGAAGGGGTGGAGATTTCCAAGAGTTGGGCCATCATGCAATTTTTGGTCTTCTGATGGTGCTTGAAACTGTCATGTCATTTTGCTTGCTGATTGAGAAGCAAAGTTGACTTGTCTCCCCTCTTGGATCCATTTGATCCTAGTCGGTTTCTATTGTATCCTCGGGCTATATCATTCTTTCAAAAGTTGTGCCCCGCCCCTTTCTCTCCTGTTTCACTTCTGATGAATATTCAGCGTTGATTTCCTTTAGGATTGACTGGTTTGTTCTCCTTACTGTCCAAGAGACTTTCAACAGTCTAGAGAAGAGAAGCACCACAATTCAAAAGCATTCATGTGCTAGAGAAGCACCACAATTCAAAAGCATCAATTCTTCAATGCTCAGCCTTCTTTATGGTCCAACTCTCACATCCATACAGGACTACTGGGAAAAACTGTAGCTTTGACTATATCGAGCTTTGTCATCAAAGTGTTGTGAATGTGAAAGTGAAGTCGCTCAGTCGTGTCCGACTCTTTGCAACCCCATGGACTGTAGCCTACCGGGCTTCTCCGTCCATGGGATTTTCCAGGCAAGAATACTGGAGTGGGTTACCATTTCCTTCTCCAGGGGATCTTCCCGACCCAGGGATCGAACCCGGGTCTCCCACCCTGGAGGCAGGCGCTTTAACCTCTGGGTTGTATCTGCTTTTTAATACACTGTCTAGATTTGTCATAGCTTTCCTTCCAAGTAGCAATCATCTTTTAATTTCATGGCAGCAGTTACCATCTGCAGTGATTTGGAGCCCAAGAAAATGTCACTGCTTCCATTTTTTTCCCCTTCCATTTGTCATGAAGTGATGGAACCAGACATCATGATCTTAGTTTTCTGAGTGTTGAGTTTCAAGCCATCTTTTTCACTCTCTTTCACCTTCATTAAGAGGCTCTTTATTCCTCTTCACTTGAAGCATTTCGAGCAGTATCTGCAGATCTGAGTTTATTGATATTTCTCCTAGCAATCTTGATTCCAGCTTGTGATTCATCCAACCCAGCAGTTTGCATCATGTACACTGCATATAAGATAAATAAGGAAGACGGTATACAACCTTGTCAAATCAGCTATATATATGCATATACCTCCTCCCTCTCAGACCTCAACCCCATGCCACCCCCTCTCCCACACATCAGGTTAATCACAGAGCAGCAAGCTGAGCATCCTTTGCTTTATAGCAGGTTCCCACTAGCTAGCTATTTTACACATGGTCGGGTGGACATGTCAATCCCAATCTCCCAATTCATCCCATCCCCTTTTCCCCACAACCCCACAGACAGATGTCCACACAACTGTTTCCTACATCTGTACCTCTATTCTTGCCCTGAAAAAGGTCATTATGCCATTTTTCTAGATTGCACACATGTGCATTAATACATGATATTTGTTTTTCTCTTTCTGACTTGACTTCATTCTGTGTGGCAGTCTGAAGGTCCATCCACATCTCTACAAATGACCCAATCTCATCCCTTTTAGTGGCTGAGTAATACTTCATCATGTATGTATCTTACAGCTGTTGATGGACATCTAGGCTGTCTCCATGTCCTGGCTATGATAGATAGTACTTCAGTGAACACTGGGGTGCTTATGTCCTTCTCAGTTATGGTTTCCTTGGGGGATATGCACAGTAGTGGGATTTCTGGGTCATATGGTAGTTCTATTTTTAGTTTTTTTAAGAACCTTCATACTGTTCTCCATAGTGGTTGTATGAATTTATGGCCCAACCAACAGTGTAGGGGGGTTCCCTTTTCTTCACATCCTCTCCAGAATTTATTGTTTATGGACTGTTTGATGATGATGGCCATTCTGGCTAGTGTGAGGTGATACCTCATTGTAGTTTTTTTATTGTATATTTTATGGAAGCATAGTTGATTTTACAATGTTATAGGTACACAACAAGATGATTCAATTATGCAAATATACCCATTATTTTAGAAATAATTTTCCATAATAGGTTATTACAAGATATTGAATATAGTTCCCTGTGCTATACAGTAAACCTTTGTTGCTCGTTGCATATCTATTTTTCAATTAGAAATCTAGCATTCTATTTATACTAAGTCAAACAGGTGGAATCAAAATGTCATGTTTTTTTTTAATGAGGCAAAAATACATATGTTTTCTAAAATACATATATTATGCATATTTATTTATATATGTATACCAAAGCTTTTCTACTATACTTGATAAAGACTTGAGAAGGAACATCAAAAAAAATAATAAAGAGATGGAGAAATCGGAGAACATAAATGAAATTGAAGCAGTGAATATGAAATAGAAAAAGTGAAACAAACTCAATAAAAGTAAAAGGTCATCATATAGTCCAGTTGTTTTTAAACATGACTGCTCATTAGAAGCATAATGAGCTCTGGAGGAAAAAAACAATACCTGAGCATTTGTATTTTTCAAAAAAATGTCAAGATAATTCTGATAAACATCTGGATTTTAAAAAGTTATTATAGGTTTTTCTATTAGATTCTAGCTTTGGTGACATAGATTTCTATTATTTTTCTGTTGCTCAATCATGATACATTGGTATTAAGTGAGTACTAGTTACATAATCACAATAGTAAAAGATGTTTATCAGTTTTCACAATCAAAAGCCAGACAAAGGGAGAATGGCATTGAAACATGTATAATACCATGTAAGAATCGAATCGCCAGTCTATGTCTGATGCAGGATACGGCATGCTTGGGGCTGGTACACGGGGATGACCCAGAGAGATGTTGTGGGGAGGGGGGTTCATGTATGGGAACGCATGTACACCCGTGGTGGATTCATGTCAATGTATGGCAAAACCAATACAGAATTGTAAAGTAAAATAAAAAATAAATTTAAATAAATAAATAAAAATAAAAATTAAAAAATTAAAAAAATAAAAGATAATTACTATTGCATGCCATAATGGGAACATGATTAACTTAACAACATAAAATAATTATATACAATTTGGGGGGGAGGGTCAAGCGGAGTGATGTGGTAAGTGGAAGTGCATATGTGCACATGTTTTCATCCACCCAGCCAGTCTGTGTCTTTTGGTTGGTGCATTTAATCCATTTACATTTTAGGTAATTATCAATATATTTTCTTGGGCTCCAAAATCACTGCACTTGGTTACTGCAGCCATGAAATTAAAAGACACTTGCTCCTTGGAAGAAAAGCTATGACCAATCTAGACAACATATTAAAAAGCTTATTAGAAAGCATTACTTTGCTGACAAAGGTCCATCTAGTTAAAGCTATGGTTTTTCCATACTCATGTATGGATGTGAGAATTGAACTATAAAGAAAGCTGAGTGCCAAAAAATTGATGCTTTTGAACTGTGGTGTTGGAGAAGACTATTCAGAGTCCCTTGGACTTCAGAGAGACCAGATCAGTCAGTCCTAAAGGAAATCAGTCCTGAATATTCATTGGAAGGACTGATGCTGAGGCTGAAACTCCAGTACTTTGGCCACCTGATGCAAAGAAGTGACTCATTGGAAAAGACCCTAATGGTGGGAGAAGGGGACAACAGAGGATGAGATAGTTGGATGGCATCACCAACTCGATGGACATGAGCTTGAGTAAGCTCCAGGAGTTGGTGATGAACAGGGAAGCCTGGGGTGCTGACATCCATGGGGTCACAAAGAGTCAGACATCACTGAGTGACTGAACTGATGATCTTGTTACCATTTTCTTAGTTGTTTTGCGTTTATTTTCTGTAGGTCTTTTCCTTCCCTTGTGCTTCCTGCCTAGAGAAGTTCCTTTAACATTTGTTATAAAGTTGGTTTGATGATGCTGAATTCTCTTAACTTTTGCTTGTCCGGAAAGCTTTTGATTTCTCCATCAAATCTGAAGGAGAATCTTGCTGGGTAGAGTATTCTTGGTTGTCTGTCCTTCCCTTTCATCACTTAAAGTATATCATGCCATTCCCTTCTGACTTGTAGAGTTTCTGTTGAGAAATCAGCTGATAGAATGGTGGGAGTTCCCCTGAATATTATTTGTCATTTTTCCTTTATTGCTTTTAACATTTTATCTCTGTCCTTAATTTTTGTCAGTTTGATTACAATGTCTCAGTGTGTTTCTCCTTGGGTTTATCCTTCCTGGGACTCTCTGTGCTTCCTGGACCTGGTTGACTGTTTCCTTTCCTATGTTTGGGAAGTTTTCAGCTACTATCTCTGCAAATATTTTCTCAGGTCCTTTCTCTTGCTCTTCTCCTTCTGGGACCCCTATAATGTGAATGTTGGTGCATTTAATATTGTGCTAGAGGTCTCTTAGGCTGCTTTCATTTCTTTTTATTCTTTTTTCTATATTCTGTTCTGTAACAGTGATTTCCACCATTCTGCCCTCCAAGAGGGCTTACACCAAGGGGGACCTTCCAATGCCCCTGTCCCTGTGGTGAGCCCCTGCTGACCCACATCTCTGCAGGAGGCCCTCCAACACTAGCAGGTAGCTTTGGTCCCTCCTGTGTGGTCACTGCTCCTCTCCTCTGGGTCTTGGTGAGCATAACATTTTGTATGTGCCCTCCAAGACTGGAGTCTCTGTTTCCCCGAGTCCTCTGAAAGGCCTGTAACAAGTCTCCCTGGCCCTCAAAGCCATATTCCCTGGGGATTCCCAGTCCCTTTGTCAGATCCTCAGGCTGGAAAGCCTGACATGGTATTCAGAACCTTCACAATAGTGCAAGACTGTTCTCCAGTCTGTGGTTCACCCACCCATTGGATATGGGATTTGATTTTATCATGACTGCATCCTCTCCTACCATCTCGCTGCAGCTTCTTCTTCATCTTTGGACATAGATTATCCTTTTTGGTGGATTACACCAGCCTCCTGTCAATGGTTGTTCAACAGTTAGTTGCAGTTTTGGTGCTCTTGCAGGAGAAGGTGAGTGTATGTCCTTCTACTCTGCCTTCTTGAACCAGAAGTCCTCATTATAGTCTTGATTTATATTTGAGGACAGCTGCCTCCTTCTCCGCAAAGGACAAGTGGAAGGATAGGGCCTTAATTTGGTCAGGAGGTAGAGGGGTTCAGGAGTCCTGGGAGTCCTCCTGATATCAGAGGTTATAAATTCCTCCTTAAAAATGGGAGACCTAAATGTGAAATGGTGCAGCTACTATGGGAAACAGTATGGTGGTTCCTTACAAAATTACAGGTAGGATTACTATATCATCCAGCAGTCCCACTTCTAGGACTATATCTGAAAGAACTGAAAATGGAATATTGAAGAGATACTTGTATATTTATGCTCATAGCATCATTATTCACAATAACCAAGATGAAGAGGCAAGCCACCAGTGAATGGATAAAGAATATGTGGTGTATACATGCAACGAAATAGCATTCAGCCCTGAAAAGGAAGGCTATTCTGAAACATGGTACAATATGGATGAATCTTGGGGCCAAATAAGCCAGTCACAAAAAGACAAACACTACATAGTCTCACTTATATGAGACATCTAAAGTAGTTAAATTCTAGAAATTTATAGAAACAGAGAGTAGAATGGTGGTCTCCAGGGACTAGGAGAGGAGGAAATGGAGAGTTGTTATTTAAGTTTTAGTTTTCCAAGATTAAAAATTTCTGGAGATCAGTTAACCAACAATGTGAATATACTTAACACTACTGAACTGTACTTTTAAAAATGGTTGAGATAGCAAACTTTGTTGTGTTTTTTCCTTTTTTCAAGATTAAACATTATAAAAATGATAGAAAAATAAAATTTAACTTTTAAAAAATGGGAGACCTAACAATAAAGCAAACAATAATAACCAAAAAATCCTCTTAACAACTTTCTGAGATCAATTTCCCTTTCATTTTGCTAGTGTTAATAGAGAAGACTTTGGGAAGATCAGTATATAAGAAGGATGCCTTGGAGTATCTGTCCCAAAAGAGGATGAGTCTATTTAGTCAGCTTATTCTGGAAGCCAGCCAGCATAGAAGAATTACAATAGTTAAGCTACAAATGCTGTTTTGCTTCCCTCAAAAAAAAAAAAAAAGAATGAATGACTAAATAAATAAAAGGCAATTTAAAACTCTCTGGCCTTTTCCCAAGAACAAGCTTGAGAAACTGCATTCAAGAGCCCACCCTGAGTCCCACTCCACACCTACACACTTCTCTGGTCCTGCTTGGTGTTGCCCAGAAAGGCTGGGAAACTCAGCATGCAGATGGACAAGCCTGGGTAGATGAATCAATCTTTCTAGTTTGCTTTCAGTACATCTCCATCTTCATCCTCTGTGGCACCTGCCCTGCTCCTCTCAGGCTGCTTTAGACCCTGCTACATGCGTCTGTATCGCCCTGTGTATGCAGGTATCATGAACCTGTAACTCTCTGTGTGTACAGATATCTTAGCACTTCTCATGGTATATTGCAATACCTTGATACATATTTCTCACCTACCAGTCTATGAGTTCCTCAAGGGCAAAGGGTTTTTGACCACTAACATAATGCTAATATGCTGATGCTTTTAGTAAGTAAATATTGTATGATGATGGCATCAGCAATAGTTTGGGGATTCTCAGGCCATGCATATGTCCTTTCTGGATAATTATGCATGTCCATGGAATAATTCAGATCATCTTTTGGCCCCAGTGTTCTGTTCATGCTCAGAATTTCTTTGAGATCCACCTTCCTCTTCCATGACTTGCCTTGTTTCTCCACTCACCCTCTTCCTAAATATGTGTGTGATTTCTGTTTGATTGCTTTGGCTATACAAGTCCTTGTTAATCATGTGTGTCAGCTATAAGGATTTGAGAAGAACACAGCATTTCAAGCTGCTCTAACATCTCCAGGTCCTTATTCTGCCAGGATGTCAAAAGCAGAACTTATCCTCTTTTCTGTACCCACCTGCTCATTTTTCTGAATTCCTTGATGGGTGATTGTTTATATATTTTGTTTGTTTGTTTATTGGAGGGGAAGTTCTTTTCTTAACAGCATCAAACAGTCTGTTACTCTTAGACTTAAAACCCCACTGGGATCTTTCACCTGGAATTCTTTGTGCTGGCCCCATTTTGCTTTTCAACCCCCATCAAAAATTTAAGCACTGACTCCTATTGATGATATTTCACAATATTCTGAATAACTCTTTTCTTCTACCCCCATTGTCACCACTCTATAGCAATGGAGACCCAAAGTAGGAAATTAAAGTGCTCATTTCCATCTGTTGGAGTAGCTGTCTAAATAGAGCAAAGTTATTTTGTTTTATTGAAGTATAGTTAGTTTACAATGTTGTGTTAGTTTCATTAGCAAAGTGATTCCCTTATTCATATATATCTATATCTATCAGTTCAGTTCAGTCACTCAGCCGTGTCCAACTCTTTGTGACCCCATGGACTGCAGCACACCAGGCCTCCCTGCCCATCACCAACTCCCGGAGTTCACCCAAACTCATGTGCATTGAGTTAGTGATGCCATCCAACCATCTCATCCTCTGTCGTCCCCTTCTCCTCCTGCCCTCAATCTTTCCTAACATCAGGGTCTTTTCAAATGAGTCAGCTCTTCGCATCAGGTGGCCAAAGTATTGGAGTTTCAGCTTCAACATCAGTCCTTCCAATGAACACCCAGGACTAATTTCCTTTAGGATGGACTGGTTGGATCTCCTTGCAGTCCAAGGGACTCTCAAGAGTCTTCTCCAACACCGCAGTTTAAAGTCATCAATTCTTCAGGGCTCAGCTTTCTTTATAGTCCAACTCTCACATCCATACATGACTACTGGAAAAACCATAGCCTTGACTAGATGGACCCTTGTTGGCAAAGTAATGTCTCTGCCTTTCAATAAACTATCTAGGTTGGTCATAGCTTTTCTTCCAAGGAGCAAGCGTCTTTCAATTTTATGGCCGCAGTCACCATGCGCAGTGATTTTGGAGCCCCCCAAAATAAGGTCTGACACTGTTTCCACTGTTCCCCCATCTATTTGCCATGAAGTGAAGGGACTGGATGCCATGATCTTACATTATAGGTTATTATAAGATATTGGACATATTTCCCTGTGCTACACAGTTGGTCCTTGTTGTTTGCCTGTTTTATACATAGTAATGTGTATCTGCTAATCCCAAACTCCTAATTTATTCACACCCCCTTCCCCTTTAGCAACAATTGGTTTGTTTTCTATGTCTGTGAGTCTGTTTCTGTTTTGTAGATAAGTACATTTCTTCCACCCCCATTGTCATCACCCTATAACAGTAGACATCCAGACCAGGAAATTAAAGACCAGTAAATTAAAATAAGATAAATCATATTTTTAGATTCCACAAATAAATGATATATATGTGCATGTGTGTATGTGCTCAGCTGCTCACTGGGGTCCACCTTTTTGTGACACCATGGATACCACCTGACTTTTGTCTTTCTCTGATTTATGTCGCTTAGTATGATAATCTCTAGATCCATCCATGTCACTGCAAAGACATTGTTTCATTCTTTTTATGGCTGAGTAATATTCCATTGTATTTATACCACATCTTTTTTATCTAGTCATCTGTTGATGGACATTTAGGTTACTTCCATACCTTTGTTGTTGTAAATAGTGCTACTATGAACATTGGGGTGTGTGTATCTTTTCAAATTAGAGTTTTATGCAAGAGTTTTCTCTGGATCTATGGCCAGGAGTGGGATTGATGAACCATGCGGTAAGTCTAGATAGAGCAGGGTTTTGAAAAGATGTTGATACCTTGTCAGGGATATCAGCAGAAGGGGATATTTTAATCAATTAAAGATGTCTGTGCTGAGAATAACTGAGAAGAGTGGTCCAAATGCTGAGATTCTGGCCAAGGAAAGGGCCATAGTCTTCTTTTCTCCCTGACTCCTCATCCAGTGCATCTTTACGCTGACTCAAAATCTACGCTTTTAATTAGCACTATAATTTCTTGCCTCCTAAAAAAACGCCTGATACCCCATTGCCTAAGCCAGCATCTATATCTATCAAGCTTCATTGTTCCTAGTCATAGATGGAAGAGTTCCCAAAGCCTTCCACCTTCAGGCTCATTCATGCCTAGATGCTGAGCTGGTCTAGATTAAGACAGGAAGTATATCAGCTACCTCAGCCCCTCCAGACGTGGGGCCTGGAGTTAATCATGGCTGCCCACAGACCTGGTATCAGCTCTACCCAGCATATGCCCTTGATGCCAACTTAGCCTCCAGGGCACACCACTTTTTATCTTTGTTTCTACTTCCCCTTTCCCTACCCCCTCACATATACAGCCTCAAGTGTGGGTCCGAGCTGCTGCTGCAGGCTACGTGGATATTCTTACTTTTAAGCTTTGAATATAACTTGCTTATTTGGGCTCCCAGAAAGTTAAGACTTGCCAAGGTCCTTACTTCCAACCCAGACTGAGTTCTGGCTGATTGCCCAAAATGACATGGGAGATTATGGGAATCTTCTCCTTCTGCGTCAGACCCATCCTCTTCTTGCTTGAGCACACCCTGTTCCCTCAGTGAGGCTGCCACATCCTCTGGACACTGTGTAGGACCACCCAGCCCAGCCCAGAGAAGTCAATGAGTTCCCTACTCTCCTATGTCAGATGCCTTCCTTTCCCTACAGACCCAGCACATCCTGTGCTTGAGCAGAGTAATTATACAGGTATCCATTAGTGAGCATCTATTAGGTGCCAGACCCTAGAATAGCCTTTACCCACTCCACCTTCACAAGGACCCTGTAAAGCAGGTATTATTGTTATGCCCATTTCACACAGGAGGAAATTGAGGCTTGGAGAAGTTAAACAATTTGCCTCAAGTACCCACGAAATAAGAGCTAGAGTTTGAATTTAACAACTGTTTGAACCTAGAGCTTATGCTTTTGATCACTATGCTAGAGATTGGAAGCCAACAGTCAGTGATAAAATACTGACCATGACTATATTTCGCCAGAGCTGTTTTCCTTTTATTTTTTAGTGATGACCATTACTGTACTTTAAAAAGTCAAGAAATATGTAAAAATTCAGATGTGTGACTTCTCTTTACAAAATTGGAAGATCTGGTGACATCGGTTCTATGTCCTAAAAAGCAAAAGTCACATAGAGCAGAGAAATGTCTGGCCTTTACATGGGGTATGAACACCCCAGTTTGCCTGTCTCTCCAATTTCCGTATTGCAGTATTTCTCAGATGTGACTATACATCAGAACCATCTGGAGATTGCTGGGTCCCACCCAGAGCTTCTGATTCAGTAAACCTGGGTAGGGCCTGAGAAGTTACCTTACAACCAAGTGTGAGCTACTATTTCTCATCACATTTGTGCTGTTGCTATTTTTATATTCAGCCCACCCACCCACTCCTTTTACCTCCATGCTTCCTGTAGGCATTTGAGTTTGCTACTGAGGCACTGTGTTATTCTAACACCAAGGGACCCTCGCATCTGTCCTAAATTCTCACTAATCTCTGACATGAATCTTGAAGCTCCTCTGGACTTCTTACTGTTCTGACTTCTTTCAGCTCTTAAAAACATAACGCAATCTCTTTATTCAATTTCACAAAGGCAGGGGAAGACTTACTAAAAAGTTCCAAAGCAGATAGGTTGCAGCAGCTTCTTCTCCTGAGCTGGAAGGAACCAGTAGAAAAGAGCCATCTATATATATGAAAGATAAGAGCCTCGGCTAACACAATCCTCTGACAGCTCAGATTTAAAAGCCATAGCATTCACACAGAAGCAAGCATTTTGTCTATTCTCTTCTTCCAGGGGCACTTGCTTTATAGCCTGAACAAGTGCCCTTCTGTGGTTACAGAAAGTCAATCTAACTATTCCAGGAGAAATATACTCAGACAGTTACCCAGGAGACATAGTACATCAATTCAAATAATATTCATTAGGGTTTGGCTCTGCCTAGAATAGTTTTTTTTTTTTATAAACTTCAGGACTCATCTCAGATGCTGCTTACTTAAAATGCTCTTCCTGATTAGCCTGGGCAAAATAATTCCTTCTTCTCTCCTCTCCTTCCTTTTCTCCAGGTACTCATCCCATACTTCCTTGAAATATAAAATAATGATTCTGTCCCATATCTTCCCGAAGAGATGATAAACTTGTTGAGAGCATAAGATGAGACTGCACAGCTTTATAGCCTGCTTAATGCCTGGTAGAGTGTTTTGCTTCCAGGTGACTCTTGGTCAGATTTCTAGAGTGTCTAGATGATTGAAGGGGTTCAAGCACTGTGTCCTAGAAAGGGCAGAGAACAGGACAGAGATTCAGAGAGATTGGGGACCACCTGGACTTCTAAGTTATTAACTGAGAGTCTGGCTCTAATTCGCACTATTGAAACAGAAGAGAATGATGAGTTATGCCATCGTAGAGTTTGCAAGACCAACACATATGACAAAACTTGGGATAATTTATAATATGATAGAAACTGTAAGAGAGAGAAATAGAAGCTCTGAAAAGAGGGTATTCGGAGTGAGCTAGAATGAATGGAAAAGAATGGATAGAGCAGACTGGATATATCATATACATTTGAGAAAGATACTTAAATAAAGGTGGTCCAGTTTGTACTGCCAAAGTCATGAAGATACACTGCTGTGTTACCTTCTAGGTGTTTTATTATTTTACCTTGCACATTTAGATCTATCATCTTTCTGGAATTGAGTTTTGTGTGTGGTAGGGGTCAAGATTCATCTCTTTCTCTATAGATAAAGGATCGCTTAAAAGAAACTGACCCCCTTGTCCCCACCACAGTGTTGTGACATCTTTATCATCAAAATGGTTGCTGTGTATAAGTCCATTTTGGGACTCTGCTCCTTCCTTTATTTTTCACATTGTTTTGAAATGTAAAACAGTGTTACATCATTGTTTTGCTTGTTCTGTTCTTGTTTTAATAACTATAGCTTTGTAATAAGTTGATATTTGGTAGCTTAAATCCTCTACCTTGTTATTTATGAAGTTTGTCTTTTGTTATCCTTGGCCGTTTGTGTTTCCACTTTAAATTTTAGTATATACTTGTCAATTTACACACACATACACACAAGGCTTCTGGCGTTTTCAACTGAGATTTTGTTGAACCTAAAGATTTATTAGGAAAAATGAACAATTTTACAGAGTTCAATAGTCCAGTACAAAAACTGGTATATCTTTTTATTCAGATCTTCTTTTATTTCTTTCAGTAATGTTTTGTAGTTTTCTTTGGTGCTGTTGTACACATTTTTTATTTGATTTATTCCTTGGTGTTTAAAGTTTTTATGCTATTTTATATTATGTAATTTTAAAATTTTATCTTCTAATTATATTTTGTTAAGATACAGAAATATAATTAGCTTTTGTATATTGATCTTATATCCAGGGAACTTACTAAATTCACTTATTTATTCTGATATTTAATCCTTTGAATTTTCTACATACATAATTATATCATTGTGAATAATAGTTTTATTTCTTCCTTTTAAGTACTTCTACCTATCAATTTTTAAAAAAATTATTACACTGACAAATATCAAATACAACATAGAATATAAGTAGTAAAAATTATCCTTTTTACCTTATTCCTAATCTCAGAAAGATCTTTTAAATAATTTTATCATTATATATGAAGTTTTATGTAGGCTTTTAAAAATACATCCTTTACGGACATAATGGAGAAGGCAATGAATGGCACCCCACTCCAGTACTCTTGCCTGGAAAATCCCATGGATGGAGGAGCCTGGTAAGCTGCAATCCATGGGGTCGCTAGGAGTCAGACACAACTGAGTGACTTCACTTTCACTTTTCACTTTCATGCATTGGAGAAGGAAATGGCAACCCACTCCAGTGTTCTTGCCTGGAGAATCCCAGGGACAGGGGAGCCTGGTGGGCTGCTGTCTCTGGGGTCGCACAGAGTCGGACACGACTGAAGTGACTTAGCAGCAGTAGCATGAACATTAAGGAAGTCTCTTCTATTGTTGGATTGCTCCCCACCCTGAAAAGTTTTTTTTTTTAATGGTTATTAAATTCTATCAAAATCTCTCCTTTTTTTTTTTTTGCAGTTGGCAAAATAATGATCACATGGTTTTTCTCCTTTATTTTATTAACATGGCTGATTTTATTGATTGATTTCCTACTTTTTCTAAATTTAAATGATCTTAAATGGTTTATGGATTCAATTTGCTAATATTTTATTTAGAATTTTTGCTTTTGTGTTTTTAAGAGAGATTGGCTCATAATTTTTCTTCCTGTAGTATCCTCTTTGTGGGCCTGATTTTCTTTGCAGAAAGATGTTTTTAATACAAAGACAATTACTGTAATAAATATAAGGTGTTTTTCCATTTTACCTAAATTTTAAAATGCATTGGTAAACAATTGTTTATGAATTCTCATCTTTGTAACACCTGAACAATTGGTCATAATGGCTACTATTCTTTTTATTGATAATTTGTGTTTTCTCTCTTACTTTTTCCTATTGATCAATTTTATCAGTATTTTTAGGAAACAATCTTTTGGCTTTGTTGAATTTCTCTATTGGCTGGTTTTTTTTTTTTTATCATTGGTTTTTATTCTTTATTATGGCCTTCTTTCTGTTTTCTTTGGATTTAGTTTGTTTTTCCTTTGGTAACTTCTTGAGATTAAAAACTCAAAATTTTCTCAATTTCTCATATCTGTATTTAAAGATATAACTTTCCCTCTGAGCACTGTATAAGCTGTGTGTAGACTGTGAAAGTGACCACAGGTTTGTTTCTATCTCTGTCTGCATGACCACTGTAATATAATTTTGCAGTTTTTTCCATCAAATGTCTCTGCTCTTGAGTCTAGATTTGGCTATATAACTTATTTTATCAGCAGATGTTAGCAAATATAAAACAGAGATATGGAAAACTTTTTTTCTTATTGTCCTTGAAAACATTCCATGAGTGAAAGCAGGCTAGCTTGCTGGAGGGAAAGAGGTCACGTGGAGAAGAAGTAAGGTATTCTGTCTGAAAGCCTGCTAGCTTCCAGACGTGTGAGAGAGGTCACTCTAGATCTTTCATCTTCCCCAGACTTTATCTTATCATAGACTCAAGACAGGCCAACATATCAGCTAAGCCAGAAGAGAAAAACTACCCAACCAAACCATAGAATCTTGATGTAAATAAAATGGTGGTTGTTTGTAAGCCACTAAATTAAGGATGGTTTGTTACATGTCAAAAGCTAGCTAAAACAAGTTCTAACCTGGCCCAGTAATGCTGATATGATTATCATTTAATTTAAAACATTTTATAATTTCCATTGTGATTTCTTAATTAGATCAATGAAATATTTAGTAGTTTATTGCTTAATTTCAAACATTGAAAATGTTTTTAGTGATTTTTTTTATTTCTGTATATGTGGTCAATTTCTAGCCTAACTTTGCTAAAGTCAGAAAATACTTTTTCCCCCCTCAGTCCTTTGAAATTTGTTGAGGCTTGCATTGTGCCCTAGAAATTAGTCAGTTTTACTAAATGTTCTGTATTGTATACTTGAAATGTTCTAGAAGAGTAGATTGATCTTAAGTGTAGGTTTAATCTGATATATGCTGCTTTATAACTGGAAATGAAAGATTTCTGTCACATTATCTCTAAAAGAAAGTGTTCATATATTTCTTGTAAAATTAAGGAAACATTTTGTAAGCATGATCTGACCAACTTGATTGGAGCCAAAAGTAAATATAGGGAAGCAGTAGGGAAAATATGTTTTTAAAATATAGTATATGAAAAATAAACAAACAAAAAATAAAATATAGTATATGCCAATACATGTTTGCAGTATTGACTCATAATTCTTCAAAATAATCTTGCCTTAATGCAAATGAATAGGACTGTTGGCTCAACTGAAGCTTTTCTGATAATAAAACCCTTTAAAAGCCTTTGCTTCTTGAAGCTTTTGGATTATTATATCTAACTCTTATAAAATATGTCAAATCACAGTTACCTTGAGGTGGATGCCAGTCATAGTTATCAATAGCAAGAAGTGAATCTGGAGTGATTTATTATTCATAAAAGCTTTTTGAAACTCCTTTTGTCAAGTTTTAATTTTTCTTATTTCTTTAAACCTCAAGCAGCAGACACTATTTATGACTATTGACTACCTGGCAATTTACTTATTTTTATGATAATCATTCATGATTCTAATGCTCTAAACTTTTTTTAAACTTATTCTCTAAGTGGCTAAGGGTGCAATAATGTAGGCCTTTTATACATTTGTAAAGCCTTCAGCATGTCATTTAAAATACATAAAAGAAAGTGTAGAATAATTTGCTGCAAATTTATGATATTTTGTAATGATTCTACTTTGATGTATTTACAATAAGGAAATAATCATATATGCATGACAGTATACACATATTTTAGCCCTATGTATAATAGCAAAATATTGGCCACAATATTAAACAGCATAAATAAATTAAAACATCCAACAGCAAGGCATTGTATTTTATAAGTGTCACATCTATGGACTGAATGGTATGCCACTATTTAAAAATAATAGTTTAGAGGACTATTTAGTGACATTGCAATTTGTAAAGAAAAAAGAAAGAGAAATTATTTTTAAAGAACCCCTTGAAGTTTGAACTGTTGGTCAAAGAGCAGGGTAGGATGCCTTTTAGAGTGAGACTTCACCCTTGGTTTAGAAAAGCACTTGAAAGGGCTTGTTTCACTTTGAAAGTTGTGGCCTTCCCCCGGCATCACCTAGATAGAAGACATTTACACAAAGAAATGTTCTGTCCCACTGCTTTAAAAAGCAAGGGAATGTGGGACTGGACCTTTAGCAGCTCTCATAGCAGTAGGAGGGGGTTTAAATGAACATAGGAAGAGTGGATGGATTGGGGGGTCAAGGGGGAGTCAAGTCAGCTACTTGAGAGCAGGAGGGGCCGGGGACAGGGAAGCAGTTGGCAGTGTAAATTTGGCTGTGGTAGGGGTGGCCAAGGAGCTTTAAGACACCAAAGTCTAATAATAATTCTTACGTTGTTTTCTGTACTGAACTAAGAACCACACATAGTTCATTCAACTGTTAATCTGAGTACCACCAGTAAACTACAAACAAAATAACATGCTTCTGATGTTACCTCTCACTCTCTCTTAACCATGAAATTGGTGAGACCCACAAGCGAGCTGTGGTTTCAAAAACTGTCTCAGTCCCTGTCTGGCCGGCATCCTTTCCTTTCTTCTTTCTTATTATCTGATCCTCTTTTCTGTCCCATTTTTATTCTTTCTGGCCATATGGAAATCCTTGTTGTAAGGCTTTAACCCCAATTATAGAGAATGCTGTCTTTCCATCCACAACAGTTGAAGCTCCATAAATTGCAGTATGTTGCCTGTGTATGAAATTGCCTCTTGCTCATTCCTCTTCCTGGTGTTCATTCTCCATCTGAGAGGAATTATATCCTGTGCTTTGGCTTTTGGCTTGGGAGGCTGAGAACCGCCTCCAAGTTAAATCCATGTGGGAAAAGACTCATTCAGGAGTTACATATGCTATATACTTCTGGTATAGCACAATCAAATATTCTCCTGGCTGCAACCCTTCATGTAGGGCTTGTGAGTACAGGGCACACTGTATTCCAAAATGATTCCTGAATTAGCTAGTAAATCTAGCCTCTTGCTGCTCTCATTGCCTTTCCTACTTGGCCTTCTCTGTGGCTGGTTGTATTTATGCTGTAATTACTGCCTGGGCTGTTGCCTTTGCTCTGAAACTTCAGCGACTGCCTGAGTCTAAGAGAGAATGCTCAGACATATCAATAAAGGTCCATAGATAGATACAAGAGGAGATGTGGAGAAGGAAGGTTACATACTGTTCCCATTACACTTGTTACAAGGTGTTACAGCTCCCCTCGCTCACCACCACTTATTTCCAAGAGTGTTTTATTTAACCTACACTGATGGTGCCCTTGCAAATTGAATCCTTGGGAATGGAAGATGAAATTCAATGTATTACATCACTCTCAACTTCAGAATCCCACCATGGTCATGCTTTGGGGATTTCACTTACTTCTCAGTTTTTTGATTGTGTCTTTTGGCTGGCTTCTGCATTTTTTCTTGAAATGATTTTATCATCTACCTCCTGATTACAATTCTTCCCTGCTTTTCAGCTCTCTTTCCTTAAATGTCATTCAGATACATCCCCAAGTCCCTAAACAACAAACTGGAGTAAATATCCTGTAACTGGTAATTTACTTTAGAAAAATCAATTGTTATATAAAGGACAATTCCCCTTGAGAATTTCGTTTGACTGAGATCTGAATATTTGCTTCTTGGTACTTAATAGCATCACCTCGATAGCGTTAGCACATTGAATTGGCAGAAGTCTATATCCAGCACTTTGACCTATTATTCCTTTGAGATTTTCAGTAACAGAAGCTGTCACTACCAGGAAAACGGGAGATTTGTAGGTTGTTCCTGTTTGGCAGGGAACACACTGGTAGTTGGCATTTCATGTATCACATTAGGTTTCTAAGTTTCAAGTATAATTTTTAGATTTAATGAGGCCTTTGTGCAAGTTATAACACATAGGAGGATTTCAAATGACTATGGACCTTAGCTTGAATATACTCTAATGAAGAATTAGAGAAGATGTTACATTACTGATCATTAATTTTCTTCAGATAGTAAATAAGCATCTATTATACAACAAACAATTGGCTGGGTACCACAGCCAGAACCTGCTACATAATTTGCAGAGCCCAGTGCAAAATGAAAATGCAGGGTTCCCTGTTCAAAAACTGTTAAGAATTGAATAATAATTGTTAAGAATTTGATGTTCTGACAGCAGAGCATCAAACCAATTATAGGACCATTCTAAGCACTGGGCCCTGTGAGACTGCAAGGCCATGAGCCCAGGAAGCAGGTCCTGACTGGCACTTGTCAGGCTGTGGTGTCCCTGGTCCCAAGGGAGAAAATAAGTGAGACCCAGACTAGTCCCTAGGTGGGAGGCAGAATGTTCTAGAATCCATTGTAACAGATTCCTTAAGCAGTCACTTGACAGTAGAGCTCATGCTTTATAATCAAGGAAATCTAAATGCTGATGGGAGTTACCTGAGTTTTATACTTAAAAAAAAATTATTTATTTGGCTGCACCCGGCCTTAGTTGTGGCATGTAGGATCTAGTTCCCTGACCCCTTGGGCCTGGTTCAAATCCAGACCCCCTGCATTAGGAGTATGGGGTCTTAGCCACTAGACTGCCAGGGAATTCCTCTGAGTTTTATACTTTAAAAAAAAAATTATTAAAAGCCCCAGAACTAAAACTGTCAGAGGCCTTATTTTTACTCTCAGCCCATCCTATTAGCCTTTCTCAATGTTCAGGCAATTCCTTATACATAATGGATTCACTTTAGCCATCCTGCTCGAAAGCCTTAAGGATGTTTTTCTTTCTTCCACTATCTGGCCCTAAAAAGCTAAGTGGTCTTTGGGAGCTTGAGGATGGCAGGGCTGCATTTCCTCCCAATCCCTAGACCAAGCGTGTCTTCTAACGCAGCCTTGACTTGGTGACAAGTTGTGAATAAAGGGTCGATAAGGTGGAGTGTGAGGTACCCTTTCTGATGGTGTAAGCGACTCAGCACCCTACTCCAGTACTCTTGCCTGGAAACTCCCATGGACGAAGGAGCCCGGTAGGCTGCAGTCCATGGGGTCGCTGAGGGTTGGACACGACTGAGCAACTTCACTTTCACTTTTCACTTTCATGCATTGGAGAAGGAAATGGCAACCCACTCCAGTGTTCTTGCCTGGAGAATCCCAGGGACGGGGGAGCCTGGTGGGCTGCCATCTATGGGGTCACACAGAGTCGGACATGACTGAAGTGACTTAGCAGCAGCAGCAGCAGCAGCAGCAAGCAAGTCTCCATGCTGCTTCTCCAGAGGATTCACCCAGAGGAACAGGAGAATCATAGGTACATGTAAAGGACAAGTTGCCACCATCTCTGAGTCATAGGACCCGTTCTTGCTATAAATAAAACTCCCGTGTATTATGCACTTGCTCTGAGCCAGTCATGGCACAAATTTACCTTACTGTAAGTACTCTTAACAAACTCTCTCATCATACTCATTTAAATGTCCAAGCTCTTTGCTACACACAGTTCTGTCCGCCATCTTTGTTGTAGAAACTGGCATTGCAGGGATTATATACCCCATACCGTGGGAAGAGGCCCCAGCTCAGTCCCCAAAGAGGCAGGAAAGCCATTCCTGGGAACCAACTTTCTAGTCATTTTCCCCAATACAGAAGACACTCCAGACATGACAAGGTGTTGGTTGTCACAGCTCCCTGAAGTGAGAGCGCAGGGAGCTGAACTTCACAGGCAGAATGGAGACTCTTTCATGGTACTGAGAGCTGGAAACTCTGTGTGACGGGGAGGGGATAGGATGGCCGGGGTGGCAGAGCCTGGCAAGAACTGCCGAGGAGCCTGATTGGAGAGCTGAAGGAGGGGGCCTGGCTGGGGATCACAGCAGAGGATCACAGTGGAGATGGCAGTGCATGAGTGCCTGACAGGCAGCCTAAGCAAGTTCACCAGAAAGCAGGACCAGAGAAGGAGAGAAAAGAGATTGTATGGATTCAGCTTTGATGAACTTACCCAGAATTTTGAAATCAGGAAATCTAGAACGAACATATTTCTTTTTCAGTGTACATGTGGGCATGTATTTGTGTTTTATGATTTTATATAATGTTTAGTGAATTATATGGGTATGATGATTGCCAAATTGTTATCAGTGTTTAGGGCCTCCAACAGTCGATCTGGCCCTGAAACTTTTGCAACTCTTCTGGACATTTCAACCTCCATCTCTTGCAAAATGCCTCCGTCGATGTTACTTGTGTCTCAAATTCCACAAATACAGATCCCTCTTTGGAAGGTTAAGAACTTAAAAAGAAAAAAAAAAAAATATATATATATATATACACACACACACACACACACATTTATTTATCTATTTGTGCCAGATCTTAGTTGTGGCCCACGGGATTTTTAGGTGTAGCACGTGAACTCTTAGTTGCAGTATGTGGGATCCAGTTCCCTGACTAAGGAACGAACCAAGGACTGCCTTAGGAGCTAGGAGTCTTAGCCACTGGGCCACCAAGCAAGTCCTGGTTAAGAACTTTTGCCAACACCTCTAGAATGAAAAGTTTTTTAGTAGTTATCTCAGTAGTTCAACCCAGTTTAGGGTTAACCCCATTTTAGTTTGACACCAAAATTGTCAAGATATGAGATGAGGACTTGGATGACTAGGAGCTCAGGTCGGGAAAGGCCCCAGAATGGCCAGGTGAGTGGCCCGCCCCTCTCTATTGTATAGACCTGGGCCTGGGCACTTACTCAGTTACTTCCATCCTCCTGTTTAAATACCTCCCCCTTCATTCCATGAAGTCTACCCTTGACCTCCATGTAAAATTCAGACCCCAGCTGGATGCAGAGGGTTGACTCTATACCTGGATCTGTTTTTTCCCACACACCACACAACCCCAGAAAGACCATCGAATATATATTTGAAAAGTAATTGCTCTGTGAAGGATATGGAAAACCTCTTAAGTATGACAGGATTATTCTGAAATTGTAACAACATCTTTTATTTTTGTATTTGCCTTCGCTCGTAGCTCAGTTGGTAAAGAATCTGCCTGCAATGCAGGAGACCCGAGTTCGATCCCTGGGTTGGGAGATCCCCTGGAGAAGGAAATGGCAACCCATGTCCAAGAGTCGGACATGACTTAGCGACTAAACCACCACTGTATTCATTAAGAACTTGCCAGCAGTAACTCAGGGATTCTCACAGAAACTGTCTGACGTAGGCACTCCTATCCCCATTTACAGATGGGTAAGCTAAGGGAACAGAAAGGTTAAATAATTCACTCAGATTCACACATTAAATGGGGCTGGCAGGTTCCTGGTCTGAGCTCTCCATCACCCTATATTCTCACTCTACCTCTGTATCCCTTATGGTACTTTTGCTTTAGAACATGTTTTTATATAAAGTATCTCATTAACTCTTCACAGAATCCTACGAGGGATGAATTAATTAGCCCCATTCTACAGATATGGACACTGGGCCTCAGAGGTTTAAGCCTCACTATCCTTTGTAATCATGTTACTATTTGAAAGTCGCTTAGTCGTGTCTGACTCTTTGCGACCCCATGGACTGTAGCCAGCCAGGCTCCCCTGTCCACAGAATTCTCCAGGCCAGAATGCTGGAGTGGGTAGCCGTGCCCTTCTCCAGGGGATCTTCCCAACCCAGGGATTGAACCATGGTCTCCTGCATTGCAAGCGGATTCTTTACTGTCTGAGCCACCAGGGAAGCCCATCCTGAGTAAGGGACACTTTAATTAGAGTTTTGCTGTAGAACATTCTTAATGAGAAATGAAGGGGGAGGAGAGTGGTTCATGAATATGGAGGAGGAAGACAATGTGAAATGTTGAGAAATCTTAGTTTACGGGAATAATTCCTTCAGCAAGGGGAAAATAAAATTTAATCATCTGCTGTGAAGAGCTGTTTTCAACTAAGGTGAGAAAGCCCCGGGGAACAGAGAACGCTCTGGATTTTACAGAATTAATGAAAGGGTCTTTAAAGGAGAGGATGGGAGGAGGATGAGAAAGAAAACATCATCGGTGCCACCTTAAGCTCTGTACCTTGCCTCCCAGAAAACCCACATGCGTAGTTTTTGAATGGAATTGAAGGCAGTTCTTCACTGTGCCTTTTCCTCTCGAGCAACCTAATGCCAACTCAATAGCAAAAGAAATAGCCTGCTTTCTAAAACATTTAGGCTTTTGCAAGACTTCAGGTCCTTCAGATTCCTATAATTATGTTCACATTATTGCTACACATCAATTTGGTGTCTAGATTGAAAAATGGAATAAATGTTTACCAGAAACCCATTTACTTGTCAACTTCAACAATCAGTCTGGGTCAAGAAACAATATTCTCTGAGCTGAGAGGTGTAATTTCACCACCCAGTGCTGTTGTCAATGATTCATCAATTGAAAATCAATAAACTTCAATCCGTTCCCTAGCTTCTAGTACCTTAACCTTTGGATGGCAGAAGGGCCTTTTCTGTTCTGGCGACTTTCAGGTCCAGTATGGCTCTGCTTTTTTTATATAAACAGCAAAACTCAAATTACTTCCTGATGGAAGAAAATTGCCCAGCAGCCCCTGGCACATGATTGGAAAGTGTTTTCTAGTTTCTGACACTGACCTCAAGAAAAGAATGCAGTTTGAGAGGCCAGGCTCTCAGCGTCTCTGTAGGTCCCTGATGTTCTTTTCTTCTTTTTCCTGTTTTGTTATTTTTCCTGTGTCTGTTGTAGTGACCTGAGGTTAGCTGGGCCATTATCTCCCTTCTAAGGGACAAGATGACCCCTGTCGGGAGCCCAATTTAACATTCTTGCATTATAGGCAGCAAGTGCTCCGCTACCCAGCCTCCACTTCCTGCCCTGGCTACTCCAGGAGTATCCGAATCTAGGAGATTCTGCCAGATTCCTGCTCAAATGCAGGAGGGCTTTTCCTTGCTCTTGGTCAAATCTCGGGTTAGTTGGTTCTTCAGCTATTTCTCTCTCTGCTATTTTGCCCAACTCCTCTGGGTTGGTCACCTGTTCATAGCGCTTTTCACTGTATTTTAGCCTAAAGATGCTTGGTTGGTTTTTCTTTTAAAGCATATTCTGAAATATGTTTGTGGTCATTTCCATAGGAACTGGGGAAGAAAGGGAGTTGTTAAAAATGCTGGCACAAATCGCCATCTTACCGTAGAACGGAAGTCTCGACATCCTTTTCAAAAACAATTACTAATACAATTTATAGTCCTGTTTATGGCATGCAAGTGAAAAACCCATGGAACTACTCGGCACTGTAGGAAATGAATGGTTTATTAAACTGTTCACTGTGCTCTAATCCTGGCTTCAGAATGATTAACAAATCCATCATCTGGGGGAAAGCTGACTTGGCAGAGATTAATTCTTAAACTATTCTTATTTGGGGGCATTGATTGCTTTTATTTGGGAGGACTTCCAGAATTGTTTAAAAAAACTGATTTGTTTTTAATTAAAACAGAAAGAACCTCTGTTTTATGCCTGGCTATGGATGTCCTTTATACATTTTAGCTGATTTTTCTTTCTTAAATGGTTGAAAAGGACCAGAATTCCAACAAGGAATTCTAAAAGTTCAGAAAGTTTTTCATCAGAATCAGAAGGGAGGTGGGCATATCAGGATTTGATTGCTGGCAGGTACCAGAATCAGCTTATGTTAACTGAGATCAAAAGGGGAATTTATTATAAGTCTATGATACAAGGGAGGCCCTCCCAGAATCTGCAAATATAGGTGAAGCTAAAGAAGGTTGTCAGTTACAATGTATTCAGCTGCCCTTCACGGAAAACTAGATATAATGGACTTCTGCCTGGCTCAGGTAACTGGAGGTCCAGAGATAGGAAGGGCTTCCAGGTTGGTTATGATGTCATCACGTTTCTGTCAGCTCCCCGCATGCCTTTCATACTGCTGGCCTCAGTCCGTATACTGGATCCCATAAGAGAACTGCCAGCAGTCCATGAGGTTATAGCCTCCTGTGTTAGCCTGGGTTCCCAGAAACACTGATGTGTTGACACTTTATTTGAGACTGGAGTGTGATTTGGGGAAGCAGGAGAAGGAAAAGCAGGGATGAGATGGGAAAGAGGAGAGAGCAGGTTCGAAGGGAAATTTTCAGAGAGGGTGCAGCAGCTGCCATATCTCAGGAGCAGCTGTGTGAGTGCAGGAAGAGAGCAGAGTTTATCAGCAGCTTCCTGGCCCACATCTTCCACCAATCAGAGTCATTCTCATGGAACCTACCTCCCCCTCCCTTCCTAGTTCTGGCCCTAGGCTTCTCTAGGTGGCTCCTGATAAAGCTGTGGTCCCCACAGACCAAGTAGGGCTAGAGCACAGACCCAGCAATCTCTCTTTGCCAGATGGCCCTGAGTATGTGCCTTCTCCACCTCTAACAATGACCCAGATCCATCATCTCAGGAACAGTGGACTGTAGCTAGGGTCTTGCTGCTCAATAAGCAAGGCAAGTGTGTGCCTCTGGGATGGTATGTAAACTGAGTCCAAAACATCACCCCCATCTCTTCTAGAAGAGTAAGGAAACCTCTTTCCTTAACCTCCCAACAGTTATCTTCTGTCTTGTTGGCTCCACGTGCTGGCCCCCTCAAACTTGTGCCCAGAGACTAGGATTATGATAAATGTAGGCCATAGTCATCTGACTATGTGTGGGGTAGCTGTGCATATCTAAGTGAAGACTGAGGCAGTGACTAAGAGAAGGAAGAACTGATGCTAAGACAACCGTAATGGTTTTTTCAAAAAAGTCTTTGGAAACAGGAGCAATAAAGGAAAAAGATAAAAGATTCTGTGATCCTTCCTCATATACATCTGTATCATTCTCATTCTAAACAGAATTTAGTGTCCAAGTCATAAAATATGACCTCTAATAGCATGAAAGCTTAATTGTTCGAAATCTAGCCACGCTCAAAGAAATGGAGTTTTTCCTTTTTACCCAGCTGGCCCAGCTAGAGTCCATGTCCTCTTTTGGACCAAATACAACTGCAGCCAGGGGGATGGGTTCACCTAAAGACTGTGTTTGAAACACACCATGAAACAGCCATGTGAATGAAGGAACAAAATAATATTCATGCCATTCCTCAATAACCATTTTTATACATTTAAAGATAAATAAACTGTGTATGTGTGTCTAACATTGCCTAAACCTGACATCACTGACCCTGTTCAACCTTTCTTGGCACTAACTCAGTGTGGCAAGTACCATTGGCTTGTTGCTGGGCAGTATCCTCCTTAGTTACTATTTGACCTATTTCCATTTTACAGATAGTGTCTTTATTCTTAAAAATTCCTAACTTAAAATTCTAATTGTTGAAGTGTCACTACTTTTTAGAATATCCAGTAAGTCACTTGCAGCCTGAATAGCCAATTCATTGTGTAAATGTTGGCATTCAACCTTAAGCACACATTTCACTGGCTTTAGGTACATACTCAAATACCACCAGTACCCAAGTTGCCAACCAAAATGACACTCTAAGTCCTGTCAGTTTCATAGAGACATAGTAACTGCATGAGCTAATATCAAGAAGCAGGAAGTTCATAGTGACCCATTAAAAACATGAAGTGGGAATCTTAATGACAGAAAAGTAGAAAGGAAATGATGGTGTCCTTCCATAAGTGAATGCCTCGACAAAGTTTGGTATATCAATAGAATGGAATACTACTTAGCAATAAAATGTAATGAGCTATCATGCTGAGAAAAGACATGGAAGAATATTAAATTCGTATTGCTAAGTCAAAGAAGTCAGTATAGAAAAGCTACTGTATGTAGTTTGTGCTATAAACATACTATATGTTTCTAGTTCTATGACATTGTGGAAATGGGAAAATTACAGAGATAGTAAAAAGATGAGTGGTTACCAGGAATTTGGAGGGAAGAAAGGATGAATAGGTAGAACATGGGGGATATTTCAGGTTAGTTGCTCAGTTGTGTCCGACTCTTTGTGACCTGATGGACTGCAGCATTTGAGGCTTCCCTGTCCATCACCAACTCTCGGAGATTGCTCAAACTCATGTCCATGCAGTCGGTGATACCATCCAACCATCTCATCTTCTATCATCCCCTTCTCCTCCTGCCTTCAATCTTTGCCAGCATCAGGGTCTTTTCCAATGAGTCAGCTCTTTGCATCAGGTGGCCAAAGTATTGGAGCTTCAGCATCAGTCCTTCCAACGAACATCCAGGACTGATTTCCTTCAGGATTGACGGGTTTGATCTTGCAGTCCAAGGACTCTCAAGAGTCTTTTCCAAAACCACACTTCAAAAGCATCAATTCTTCAGCGTTCAGCTTTCTTTATAGTCCAACTCTCACATCCATTCATGACTATTGGAAAAAACCATAGTTTTGACTTAGATGGACCTTTATCAGCAAAGTAATGTCTCAGCTTTTTAATATGCTCTCTAGGTTGGTCATAGCTTTTCTTCCAAGGAGTGAGAGTCTTTTAATTTCATGGCTGCAGTCACCATCTGCAGTGATTTTGGAGCCCCTGAAATCTTTAGGGGTATCTTGAGGGCAGTGTAACTAATATAATACTATAATGACAGGGGCGTAATAAACAGTGGTCAAAACCTATAGAACAAGAAGGGCTTTCCCGGTGGGTCAGTGGTAAAGGGTCCTGCAATGCAGGAGCCATCCATAGGAGGCGCGAGTTCAGTCCCCGGGTTGGGAAGATGTCCTGGAGGAGGGCATGGCAACCCACTGCAATACTCTTGCCTGGAGAATCCCATGGACAGAGGAGCCTGGCTGGCTACAGTCCATAAGGTCGCCAAAGAGTTGGACATGACTGAAGTGACTTAGCAGACACACGGGCATCGAATAATAAAGCGCAAAGAGTGAACCCTAATGTAAATTATGTGTGCGCATGCTTAGTCACTCAGTCACATCCGACTCTTTTCCACCCCATGGACTGTAGCTTGCCAGTCTTCACTGGAGTCGATTGCCATTCCTTTCTCCAGGAGATCTTCCCAGCCCAGGGATCAAGCCCGGGTCTTCTGCATTGCAGGCAGATTCTTTACTGTCTGAGCCACCAGGAAAGCCCTAATATAAACTATGGACGTTAGCTAATAATAGTGTATCCATACCAGTTCATCAGTTACACTAAGTATACCCCACTAAGGCAAGATGTTAATAATAGGGGCAGTGAGTCTGGAGGTGGGGATAAAGAATCTGTGGAAACTTTCTACTTTCTGCCTAATTTTCCTGTAAGTCTAAAACTGCCTTAAAGATAACGTATATGATTTAAAGAAAAAGAAAGAAATGAGAGAATGGAGGTAGCGAATAGTGAAGTTCTGTTGTTTGACCATGAAGAAAAAACAGGGCAATCCTAGCCCCTAGCAGCATTTCCCTTGGATGTCTCTGTGTAGCAGTTAGTGTCTTCCTTTTTCCCATCTCTTGGCAGCTACACACTTTCCTACCACATGACTCGTTTGGGGGAAGCCAGCCTCGATCAGGCACATTCTTTATGTGACTCCAACCCCCCCGGCTGTAATTGGATTGGGTCAGAAGAGGACCCATTGCTCAAGTTGGACCAATTCAGAAAACTCAAAAATTTGGTCTCTCTGAATACAAATAGACCTGTGATGTTATTAGCAAAAGTGGCCCAGCCACGAACTATTCTCAGAGAACAGATTTTATATCTTTTAAAAACCATAATTTGTTTCCTTGGGGATTTTGCCCAATCTGATTTAATAATCAAGAAAAGATTTTAATTCAGATCTCTGTAACATAAATTCCACGAGGATGCAAATTCTATCTGCGCAGTCAGCTCTCAAAAAACGTGTCCTTGTCCATGATGGCAGTGATGGTCATGATGATGATGATGACAGAGGAGGAAGTCATTCAGTAAACCTGTCTAATCACCTGTAAAAGAGCATTTCCGCCTTTGTCTGTTCATAAAGGTCAGGAGGATGAATCGGGGCCTCTTTGTCCCTACCCCTCAAAGCTGTTGCTCTGTGCGCATGAGTTATAGTTCACAACGTGTGCCAGAAGTCCGAGGCTCACCTGGATGCCTCTGATGGATGCTTGTGGCAACAGTTCAGTTCAGCTGCTCAGTCATGTCCAACTCTTTGTGACTCCATGGACTGCAGCACGCCAGGCTTCCCTGTCCATCACGAACTCCCACAGCTTTCTCAAACTCATTTCCATCGAGTCAATGATGCCATCCAACCATCTCATCCTCTGTCGTCCCCTTCTCCTCCCACCTTCAATCTTTCCTAGTATCAGGGTTTTTACCAATGAGTCAGTTTTTCACATCAGGTGGCCAAAGTATTGGAGCTTCAGCTTCAGCATCAGTCCTTCCAAAGAATATTCAGGACTGATTTTCTTTAGGATTGACTGGTTGGATCTCCTTGCAGTCCAAGGGACTCTCAAGAGTCTTCTTCAATACCACAGTTTAAAAGCATCAATTCTTCAGTGCTCAGCTTTCTTTATAGTCCAGCTCTCCATATATGACTGCTGGAAAAATCATAGCTTTGACTAGATGTACCTTTGCTGGCAGAATAATGTGGCAATAGTTAGGTTCCCAGAAAGGATGTTTACAAACTTGCTCTGGTTACAATGACATTGTTACACTCTTTAATATTTCACTCTTCTCTTCTGAGGGCAGAGAGTGGTTTGTGATACACAATCTCTGCTCTTGGGTTTCTTACGAGGTAGGCAGGTAGAAGAAGTTGGGGAGTCACAGTGTGTCTGAACAATAGCACATCCTTCCCTGCAGGGCTGCCTGTCTGCGCCCTCCCCCACGCAATGCCCCTAAGCTTCTGTGCATGGGTGAGCGAGCATCTTATGAGCTGAATGATAATTAGGAAAACCATTGAGAAAATGGGAGAAATATCTTGCAAATGAAAGGAAACTGAAATGTAAAAGGAAATTGAATCTTTACTTTTTAAAACAAGGAGGCAATCTTGCCTGCCACCCCTAAGACCCTCTTCTATTTTCCTTCTTCCCGGTCCATGCACGCCCTTTATCCTTTCTTAGGCCCCCATTCAGATTTTCTGAGCCAAGTGAATACTGTTTCAAACAGCTCTGTGGTTTCCATAGGTGTCATGAAAATGACAACGTGGCTGCAAGACATCTGATGATTTAGGACAAGTTCTAGCCTAAGAGCTGTCGATCTGCCTCCTCTGGCAGCCCACTGTGTGCAGAAGGCTGGGGTGATTGGCGGTCATTATTTTATTCCACAGACTTGCAGAGGCTGTCAGTCAAGTGATATGGCATTGAATTACTTACTTGTCTGAAGTCGCTAGTGAATGAGAGAGGGTGGCCCAAGGGAGGTCCTGCTTTCCTGCCCTGTGGGACCCTGGAAAGATAGCATTTTATCAGTTTACCCGGTATAACTCCTCCCTCTAACCCAGGTCACTCTTTCTGGAGCTGTGTGATCAGACTCACCCAATCTCCAGCATAGTGGTTTAACTCCTGCTTCCCGAAAGGTAACATGCATACACGTCACCCAGACCTCGTTAAAAGGCAGATTCAGGTCAGGAAGTCTGGGGTGGGCTAACGATTTCTGCACATCTAAGAGACAGTGCTGTTGCACGGTCCATACCTTGAATAGCAAGAGCTTTGTTCATCAGAGCTGAGCAAGCCATCTTACAACAGCCTCCTTCCGCCAACAGATATGAGAACAGAAACACGTGCCTTTGGATTTTCCAATCTCATCACCTCCATAAAGGAGAAGGGAAATAGAGCTGCCAGTGCTGAGGCCTCTTATCACGCCCTCAGCATGAGACCAAGCTGCCAGCGTCTAATTATATTATCTTAGTTGATCAGAATCTGAGCAACTTGAATAGGAAAGTGATTCAGGAAACCTTGGTGTGTGAGTCCCACCTCTTTCTGACATTTTGTTGCTAAGGTGACTCAACAGGTTGGAGATGCCAGATTTGGGAGGAGGGGACCTCATGAGAGACTGAGGACTTAGTGCAGATTGCAGGAAAACCCAACTCTGAGAAGACCTGCCCAAAATAGAGGTGTGCTGATGCAAATCAGTAACCACTGCTCTTTGTGGTATAAGAATAGGTTGGAAACCTCTCTGGTGACTCATCAGCCTCCATTGTTGCCAGGAGTTATCTCTAGCTCAGGCTGGGCAACTAGACACTGCCGATAAAGGGAAACATCCCTGCAAGGTTTTTCTCCAGGATGTCCTGGATCTGAGAAAGGAGCACCTTGTACCCACCAATCAGGTGGTCCAATGGACCTGCACCATCCCCCCACTCTGGGATGGCCTTTCTGAGGTCATGAGACCTAGATAAAGCAGTCACAGGCCCCTACTCCTTCCATTCTAGGTCCCACACATTGAGGACTATGAGTGGTGAGTAGGAGGTTGTCCAAAGCCAGGTGAAGACCCACTGCACTGGAATGCTTGGCTGTTTAGCCAAGTGGTTAAGGACCCATAGTCAGCAAAATGCACTCTCCAAGCACCATAGGGCTGGCCTCATCACTAGGGTCCCAGTGTGGGTTTCTCTGTTTGGACCAGAGGCCTTGGAGATTTTTTTAGCTGGCAAGGTCACTAGCAGGAAAATATCCCTCTCCGTACTCACACTTCTGCTCTACTCTGACCATTGTGCCTCACAGACCTGCATCTTCCAAGATAGAGCTCCTGTCGCCTGAAGAAAGTAAAAGTAGACAATTAAGACTTGTTTTTAATGATTTCAGGTCTTCTGAAATGTTTACTTCTCTGTAAAGCGTTCCTAACCCCCAAGCTCCTACCCAAGAACTTACCAGAGCAGAGATGTTTCTTTGCATTGTCGAAGGGTTAGCATGGAGATTACCCATGTCAGCTGGTAACGTATTCTGAGGATCTGCTCTGGGTATGACATCCTGTTAGGAGCTGTGAGAAATAGCAAAAGTGACACCTCCCATGTGTACTCTCTGACGTGGCATAGGACTTGTACGTTCTAAAAAAATAATAGAAATAAATATCTGGCACATTAGAGTTTATAGAGGCCTATCATGTAAATTTTGTTATTGATTGCAACCAACCTGTAGTAAAAAATTACCTTCTGCACTTTGTAGATGAGAAAAATGAACCTCAGAAAGGCTGAGTTCATTTTTCAAAATGAAGTACGTGTTTGGAAGTGACTTTGGGGTTAAACTCAAACTTCAGGGACTTGTCTGTCATCACAGTGCTCAGCGCCACTTTGGCCCCGGTGGAGTTGGAGAGGGGAGGGAGATGCCTTTTCTCAGGTCTGTTTCCCCTCTCCTAGGACAGTCCTGAGTGTATGCGTCTGGTTGATGGAGAGCCTTCCCTATGCTGTTTCCTCTTTCTTCCACCATCCCCCTATTCTCCAAAAGCCCAGAATCTGCTTGTGCTAAGCTCATGGCCTCTAACAATGCGTTTCTCTCCTAAACATACCCCTGGTCATCCAAGGACTTCATCTGGGCGCAGCCACGTTTACTTCCCTTGCTTCAAGGATAATGAAGCAGAATTCCTGGTGTGTAGTGGGGTGAGCCATACAAGAGAGGGACTATGTCATACCTTGCATTGGAGCCATTTTGAGCCAGCCACAATTTTGTCACAATCTATTCTCTCCTAAATTACTTTATCAAGGGTTGCCTTGTCTTGCCAATGGATCGTCTGTGCACAGCATTCCAGGTATAGGTTGTGTCTTTAAAAAAAAAATTATTTGGCTGCATCAGGTCTTAGTTGCAGCACATGGGGTCATCAGTCTTCGTTGTGGCATGCAGAATCTTTCTTAGTTGCAGCATGTGGGATCCAGTTCCTAACCAGGGATCGAACCACAGGCCCCCTGCACTGGGAGCACAGAGTCTTAGCCCCTGGACCGCCAGGGAAGTCCGTGGATTGTGCCTTATTTTTCCTATTGCTCCAGCTCCTAGCAGAGCTTCATGTAGAGTAAGGATTTGATTATGACAGAATAACTGGAATTATTAGGAAAATCCCGGAAATTCCTGTCATAAAATGTCCTGCAGGATTCTCTTTGGTAGACAGAAGAGAACTTGCGGATCACAGACTCTACTCTGCCCTTTGGGAATTCAGTGACGGGGGTTTACTGAGCTTGGGAGGTGAAGAGTTTCTCAGAGAAATGTCTAGCTCTAGCCCCTCTTGGAGTCTTACTCCCTCACCCCTCTTGCCCAGTCTCAGCTTGGCGTATTCCATCAGGTTCTGGAAGAGAGAACCAAGGATGAAAACTCACTCCATTCCCGCCCAGGAGGTGTTGGTTCTATAGGTTTGGGTGGAGCCCAGTTACATGCATTTTGAAAGGCACTCAAGACCACTGTGACTCAAATGGTCCCCACACCACAGTTTGAAAAAAACATTGTTTTAAAGAGATATTTGGTACCATTTCTGAAGGAATCTGGTCACACTTCAGCTGGCAATCCAGAAAGGCCTTTCTGGGTCATATTAGGACCATTCTATGGGAAGATGATGCTTCTGTTTCATCCCAGAGTCACAGTGGACAGCTGGAGACACACCAGGCTTTCTCCAGTCTGCATGAGAATATTCACACTTCCTTCCCCACCCAACCAATTTATTGTTTCCTATGTGTCAGTCCCTTTCAGGTGGGTAGGTTAATCTTCACAAGAATGCTATGGGTTATTCACCCAGTAGAGATGATAAAACAGGTCTAGAGAGGTTCAGACGTTTGTCTCAACCCAACGCGAGAGTGGCTGGGTTGAGATGTTCCTCCAAGCAACCTAGTCCATCCAAGCAACACCATCCATCCTCCTTCTAAATCAAACAGGTCTGGGATTGGGGAGCAAGGCAGATCCATGGGATTTCTTTCTACTTAAAGACATTCCATCCCCTACTCTCACTGCACTTCCATCCTGTGATCTAGCTGGGATCTTTCCCTTCTTTGCACATTTACTTTCAAAGAACTAAAATAAAAGCTAAGGAAGAAGTCCAGGGGGATGGAGGGGAACTGGAGCATTTGTGTGCAGGGCAGGATGAGCTTGCCCATTTGCTATGAACTTTGCCCTTTGCCCTGCTCACCAGGCTGACCTCGGGGAACACAGGCAGCCCCTCGCCAGGGCCAACCAGGGCAAGGGGCAGTGGGAACACAAGCTCAGACTGCCTCGTGTTGGTTTATTGGTTTTGTTGAATATGTTGATTTTGGCAGAATCTGACCTGTTTTATTCTGTGTATAGCATTTGTCCAAATCTTCAAGTCAAAAAAGGGAGGAAGCAGAAATGAAGGGTCAGCAGAAAATACAGCAGGAATCAGGAATTAGTGCAGAATCTTTAGGACAGACCCACAGCTATGTATGGATTCTATGTAAATTAGTACATTTATAAATAAATTGTATTATAAATTAATAACATCATGGAGTGTTTTCCCTACAAAATTCAAGGCATAGAACATCAAGTTTGTATTAGACATACCTAATGCCCATCCTGCTTCTGCCACTTGTTTGAGTCAGTTACTTAGGCTCTAGGTCTTAGTTTCTCAGATTTTATTTTTAATTAATGTATTTGGCCATGCCTGGTCTTAACTATGGCACTCGGGATCTTCAGTCTTCATGATGGCACACAAGATCTTTAGCCGTGGCATGTGAACTCTTAGTTATGACATGTGGTATCTAGTTCCCTGACCAGGGATCAAACCCAGGCCCTCTGTATTAGAAGTGTGGTGTCTTAGCCACTGACTACCAGGGAAGCCGTTCTTAGATTTTAATTATGGACAATAATATCTGCTTGAAGGAGTGAGCTGCGAGGATGGGAATAATGTATAAATGGTATCTCAATAAGTGGTAGATAATATTATGATAACTACTCTAGAACTCATTTCCCAAGTTAATGGAGTGTCCGAGGATGAACCAAATCATGTGAAAGGTATAGACTTCTGGTCATCCTGATTTTGAAAATAACAATACAAAGCTTTAATGTGTATATTCTTCTGTGAGCTCAAAACACCCTGCAAGTAGTAGGAATTTTATATCAATTATTTCATTTGATCCTCATAACAGTCTTGTGATGGATGATAGATATTATTTTCTTCCCTTCACAAATGGCTTTGATAAGGATTAGTGAGATTAAATGGTTTACCCTCAGACTCATGTGCTTGCCTTCTAAAATGAAATTCAGAGATTATGCCACCTGACCACTCTAAAATGTATGTATTCATTTCTGAAACGCTCAGTGAAAATACATGCACTCTTCTCTTTCATAATCACTTATTAGAAAATTGTATTTCCAGGATGGAAAGAAAGTTTATTCAGATCATACAGAAATTCAGCAAGCGGAGTAGGGTTTTTTTTCAAAGGAGACTTTATTAGTGTGCAGCAAGGAGCTCACGAGAAGGCCTGGGCTCTGCTACTTTGGCAAGTTACTTGACCTTGTTAGTTCCCCAAGTTCAGAATTGAGAATAAGAGTCTTAGCTTCATGGTGTTGCTGTGGTGATTAAAATAGATTATAGATGACTGCCTGGCAAAGAGATGCTCTGGAGACATTGATTTCCTCTCCCTCACATGTTAGATCAACAAATGTCTACCTGATGAAATCTGATAACTAAAGCCCAGAATTCAGAAGCCTTCTCCTGCCCCCAAATCAGGTACAGTGAGTACTCGTTATGGGTGGCCAAGTATCTCAACAGTTCTCGGCCTTGGCTGTCCTGAAGCAGAGCCGTTCCTGGAAGGGGACTCTGAAAATACTTTGGCTTCTGTAAGCAGCTTGATTCCCTGCCTTTGCTGTGTAAGGGTGATTGCCAGGAAGGGTGCTAATGAGATCCAAATGTTAGAGCGGCTTGTCTGCTCTGGATGACTCTGATGCTGATAACTAATAGATAGACGAGCACTCAAGTTCAAGCTTAATGCGAACACATTCTCGCCTAAGAACAAGACTGGGACCATTAGCTCACAGCACGCAGGCTCGGAGCCTCTGTGAAATGATTGCGGGGCTCACTTGGTATTCCCCTCAGGGCAGCGATGAGTCCTGAGTCTCATTACCCACTGTTGAAGCCTCGTTCCTCTGGCCCTACTTGAAGTCTACCTGCCTGCGCATGGGAGCAGTTCTCAAAGGTAGGAGGGGAGAATCCATTTGATTCAAAGGAGGCAAGTCTTCCCTGCTAGCATTCAGTTCTTGGCAGACAAGCTACATTTTGCTGTCCCTGTGTGCTTGTGTGTGTGTGGCTGTGTGTGCAAACTCACTGGTAACCGTAAAAGAATATTGCTTTCACGATCACCTCCTTCTGTGTGACCCTGATGCAGAGCACACTGTGAGGACCCACTTATGTGAGGATTATTAGCAAAGGTCAGGCTGTCTGTGACTGTCAGCTCAGACTCATTTACTACCAGGTCTGTGGGTTTGGCCGTAGCTTCCCGGCTTATAAAATTTGAGTTCTCGCTGTGCTCCACCCTCCTGATCTTGATGGAAAAATATCCAGTTCTTTGGGTTTGATTTTTATACGTTCCAGTTTGTTCATATTTCAGGTAAAGATGGTAGTCAAACGATGGCCAAACTCTGAACTGCCGTAAACCAGGAAGGACACAGTGGACCAAGGAGGACCATGTTCCCTGGTCCCTTCTTGGAATTTGATCTACTTCCCCATCATAGGAATCATACTATCTGCCCTCCTCATTAGCCTGTGACCCCTACCACTTTCTGAGACCAGCCTAGGAGGTGTCCCCACTCTGTCCTGAACCTGACGGTCTCGGTCATATCCAAACTCCTCTCTCTTATGCACTTTCTAGGGGGAGGCTGCTAAACAGCTGAGACACAGTGTGTCTCTTGCTGCTGTGACAGATTCAAATGAACGTAACAACCTAACACAAATGTATCATTTTCCAGTTCTGGACATCAGAAGTCCACTGAGCTAAAATCAAGGTTTGGCAAAGCTGCCTTCCTTCTGAAGGTGCTAGGGACGCATCTGTTTCGTTACTTTTTCCAGCTCCTGGAGGCCATCCATGTTCCTTGTCTCCTGGTCCCCATCTTCCATCTTCAAAGCCAACAAGGTCTGGCCGAGTCTCTGGTTGTGCTGCCATCTCTGTGGTTCTCTCTCCCGTTTCCGCTTATAAAGACCCTTCTGATTATGTTGTGCCCACCTGGATAGTGCAGGAGAATCTCCCATCTCAAGGTCAACTGATTATCAACCTTAATTTTATCTACAACCTTAATTCGTCTTTACCGCATAACATTACATATTCCTAGGACCTGGGGACAAGATTGAGGATACCTTTGCGAGCATTTTTCTGCTGACCATGTGCCTCTCTTTCTACAAGGTGAAGGGTGCACAGGGCCATTGCTAGAAGTAGGCCTGGTCAGGGGCTGGGCTTCCAGTAGCCACACCCTCTAAACTGCCTCCTCCTGGCCATTGGTGACCATTCGTGATCCACTTCCCTTGGCTGTCTTCCCAGGCATGTAATCTGAATCAACTTTTCGGGATCCCAGTGTTCTCTCTTTCAGATGACACAAGTTCTTTATTCTCAGCCATCACCTTGTGACCAGTTCACCAGACTTTATCTTGGATGAAAATTTCAATTTGGGGAAACACGGATTGAGATATGCTCTCTAGGGCTTTAAACACTAGCTGATTGTTGCTAACAGCAATCAGTGTTTAAAGTGCCAGCCCTGACCTAGGCCTGGGGCTGCTGGATCTCTGCAAAGCTTCGTGCTGAGCCTCCTCACCAGTCCCTGGGATGGGCCCAGCAATGGTAGCATTTAATTCTTTGACCACAGTCTTGACCAAAGATAGGTATATGACCCAAGCTAGGTGTGGTAGGGACAGGGATGCTTGTTGAACATTCTAAGTCCCCTCTCACTTTCCTAGGCACCTTGCAGTTAGGCAGGACCATGGGGCTATTTCTGGCCAAAGAAAGGAAGAGGACATGACGTTGGTTACCTCTGAGCTGACGCAGTGAAAAACTCATGCCATATCTCTGGTTCTTTTTCTTCTGCTGCTGCAGCAATAAAAGGAATCTTTAATCCCAGGTTGTGCAGCTACAAAATGGTGGAGTATCCATTCTCCAGCAACACACATGGGACGTGTAATGTGAACAAAAAATAAACTTGGGTGTTGAGCCTATGATTTGGTATTGATTGTTACCATAGGGTCACAAGCCTGTGCTGACTGCTACACAGTCCTCTAAGAGTTCTGAGACTTCTCAGAACTCTCAGGAAAGACTTTGCCTCTCACTTTCTCTGGGCTCAAAAGTACATTTTGAGATATTTTGAACTTGAAACTTCCTACGGCCCCGGTGCTACATGAAGTGAGGGTCTCTCTGAGAAGGAAGGCAGTCGGATGCAAGCAGAATGAAGAGAAAGAACGCTGTCAGCCTTTTTCAAGTTCTTGCACACGCTTGAACACAAAAGCTGTTTGACCCTTTGACTCTCAGTGATGTGAGAAAGACACCCCATTTTTGCTCAAGCTAATTGGAATTGTGTTTCCGTCCTCTGCAATGGCCAGAGTCCTCACAATCACAACCCTTTCTTTTGACTGACTCATGTAGCAATCTAGAATTATCTTTTTTTTTTTTTTTTTGTATTCTCAATGACCCTTCCCACAGGAAGCAAGACTCCGGCATAGCAAAGTAGGGCCAGCCCTCAACACAATCAGCAGCCCTTCGGGACTGTAATTCTTCTAGACTCTATCTGCATGTGCCCCTGTTGAAGTCTAGTTATGTCCTCCTCTTCTGTTTCCTGAGAAGAAAGGGTATGTTGACAGTCAAGAGCAGCGAGACAATATAATCGTCATATCACTAAAGGGGAAAACCTCACTAGTGAGCAGAAATTTTAAAAAAGGGGCAAGTGCATATTGATGCTGTCAACGTGCGAGGAAAAGGGTGCGGAGAAAATGGTGTCACTCTTGTTCCACAATGACACTCTCTCTAGGCGCTGGTTGCCTTTGCAGGTTTCCCAATTTTCTGTGTGGGCCTTTGGGAAAACATCCAAAGGTTTTGTGGTTTTACGCAGTAGAGATGATGAATATACAGAGACTCATTCACAGCCTTTCTTTTGTTTCCTGGATGAGCCAGGAGGGAGGCCTGAAGGAGACCACTGCTTGGAATGAGGTTAGACTCTGTGGCCAGGGAATTGCCCCAAGCTGACAGGTCCACTGAAGGGTCAAACCAGCAAAGCTGACCTCCAGCCCATCCTTTCACCAGTGGTGCCAAACCCTGACCAGCTGCATAGGCTGGGCTGAGCTGCACTTTGATGTGACCTGAGCTGATCCCGGCTCCCCGCAGTCCTAACCCAAGATTCCCCAGAAGCATCCTGAAGTGACCAAATAGAATCTCCAAACTCAGAAACAGCCTGTGGCCCGGAGGCAGAAGACGGAGAATTTCTTCAGCTTTAAGCACAACTGTGAGTCAGTGGACAAAACTAAGTCTTTACCAAGAGTCCTTCTGGTACGAACTCAGGAATTCAATAAAATGGGTAGGAGGGCTGGTGTTGCGCTGAGCACAGGAAGTCAACTTCCAGTTTTCAAAACCTCCCTTGGTAACTGAGTTTCTGTTTAGCAAGAGAACATATATGCATGTTCCTGTGTGACACATTCCTGACCTGAAGTGATCATTAGAAGACTGGAAATCTCATGTTCTTAATCACAATAGCCTCTGGTGGAGAGTCTACAGGAAGTTTTCTCCCTCCAACCTACCAAAGTTAGAGTACATTAACACATATTTCAAAAGGACTTGTTTCTCTATTGGAAGTGGTACTATTAAGGGGTCATGTCTAAATAGTACTTGGATGAAAAGAAGTTGGCTACAATTGACAGTATTCCCTTAAATTATACTTCCATTGCATTTTCTTGTTGTTGTTGTTGTTAATATTTATTTTTATTTATTTATTTGACTGCACCGGGTCTTAGTTGTGGCACATGGGATCTCTATCTTCACTGTAGCATGCCAGCTCGTAGTGGTGGCATTTGGGATCTGGTTCCCTGACCAGGTTTCGAACTCAGGCCTGCTTCATTGGAAACGTGGAGTCTTAGCCACTGGACTACCAGGAAAGTCCTGATACTTCTCATGACTCTTGATAATTATAATGTCAAAGACATACCATATTTATTATTGCCAAAGTATGAAGGTCCCTATGGACTTTTACTTAGACAATTATAGAGTTGCCTATATGAAGGGATGATCTAGCCTACATGCTCAGCAGCATTTCCCAGGGATAGCCCTTCACCACCACCTGTCACTGCTTCTAGAGGTGGTCTGTGTTGATATTGCCAGAGCCCTGTCACATCAGCTCACCCCACCTCTGATTTCAGCCATGCCCAAAGCAGACTCACTTTGAGGTCATTGGTGCCCCCACGGATTCCCACATCTGTTCATGACCCTCTCCCAGGCCATTTACTGTGCAAACACAGCCCAGAAGTAGGGGTTTGCCCTGAGGGTGACCTTCAGTCAATGTGGAGGTGGACCCTGGGTCTACCCTCTTTCAGATGACTGTTTCTGGGGCTTTCTCTGCGATTCTCAGGGCTTTGGATGATGCTCATTTATTTCGGGTCCTCTTCCTTTCCAATTTCACTACCCCCACCCCCTTCTCCCTTGTATTTTATTACCAGGGATCATCTCCGAATAAATAGCTTGCATCAAGCACTTGCCTCAGGCTCTAATTTTGAGGGACCCCAAACTAAAATACAGTTCATTCCATGGAAGTGGGTATGAATATGGTAGAAATAACGCTGCCTGACACTGGCTATGTGACCGTGGTTGAGTTTCTTCACTTCTGTCCCTTAGTTTTTTTCGTCTGTACAGTGGGGATTATAATATTATGTACACTTTAGGATTATTAGCAGAAGTAAACATTTTAAAAGGAATTAATGGGGTGTTCAGCCCATGTTAAGTGTTTCTGTATATGGGTTTATGCATACATAAAACAACAGTCATTGTTTAAGAGCTTTTCTAGGGTGAAATAGAATCTGTCACCCCAGCAGTTTCAAGCAGTAGACAAAAGTGGCCAAAAGCTTCAGGTCACAGCAGTTTAATGGATTAGAAATGAGGAGGATGGCGAAGGAGTTAAGTTTCCTGAGGATTCCTCAATCACTAGATAAATCATTTTTCTGGGTCTGACTTTCTCCTAAGCAGTAAGGCCATTAAAAACAAAAAAAATCTACAGTGATGAAGCAAGTACTGTTGATTATTTTAATTAGTCTATAAATGAATGACAGTTAGTTGTCACAAAACTACTAATGGAAATAGTACTTAATACAGTTATTTTCACCTTTTCATTTCTTCTCTTTTTAGAAGCAGAGTCATCAATGTCAGAAACCAATATCTAGCCTCTGACAATCTGAGTTTAATGCTGTAAATGTTCTGCTGATAACATTCGTCCCCTCTTTGATACAGAGCCCAACATTATGTTTAGGCTTACTCTGCAAGTATAGAAAATAAGTTTCAAGGGAAGTGATAAAAATCAGAGACCGAGAGGCCACAATGGACATTGCTGGGGTCAGGGTGGCAGGGTTTGTGTGTGTGACAAGGAACACAGGGAAAACCACTGAATTATGCTTGCAGGTTCCCACCACCCCTTTCCTCTCCCCCTCCTTCATGAATATATCACTCAGTTTCCAAGGCCTCTTTCCTCCAGATGTGGTCCAGGGACCAGTGGCACCAAGACATCAGGGAGTTCCATAGCCCAAGGAGATCTCAGGCTCACCCAGTGCTTCTGAATCAGAATTTGCATTTCAATAAGATCCCCAAGTGCATTAAAGTTTGAGAAGCTCTATCTACAGAAGCTAGTTACCAGCTCCCAATTTATTCTGTTTGGGATGAATGCCCATGTCTTTGCATGTTTTGCCTCAGAAAGACTGAGGCAGAAATTGAGAGTAGATCAGGTGATTTTTTTCATGTGGGAAGGAGGGAAGGGGAGAGAATTAATACATTCAAGGGCAGTGGGTCAGAGAGAGCAGGGTTACGGACAAGGGGACTTCAGGTGGGGGTGTGTACAGAGCATCTCTGGAAAGTTGCACCTCTGATGTGTGTTGCATCCGTTTTTTTCAGCTACGCAAAGTGACATTTAGTAAAACTGCTACTTTCACCTTAATTCTAAAAAAAAAAAAAAAAACCCAGCTGCAAAGGATAATACTGCCAATATTTATGTGCAATTTGTAAGTGTACAATTTTACTATAATTTTACTATTGTGTGGTTCACAATAAATTGTGGAAAATTCTCAAAGAGATGGGAATAGCAGACCACCTGACCTGCCTCTTGAGAAACCTATATGCAGGTCAGGAAGCAACAGTTAGAACTGGACATGGAACAACAGGCTGGTTCCAAATAGGAAAAGGAGTACGTCAAGGTTGTATATTGTCACCCTGCTTATTTAACTTATATGCAGAGTACATCAGGAGAAACTCTGGGCTGGAAGAAGCAGAAGGTGGAATCAAGATTGCCAGGAGAAATCTCAGTAACCTCAGATATGCAGATGACACCACCCTTATGGCAGAAAGTGAAGAGGAACTAAAAAGCCTCTTGATGAAAGTGAAAGAGGAGAGTGAAAAAGTTGGCTTAGAGCTCAACATTCAGAAAACGAAGATCATGGCATCTGATCCCATTACTTTATGGCAAATAGATGGGGAAACAATGGAAACAGTGGCAGACTTTATTTTCTTGGGCTCCAAAATCACTGCAGATGGTGACTGCAGCCATGAAATAAAAAGATACTTACTCCTTGGAAGAAAAGTTATGACCAACCTAGACAGCATATTGAAAAGCAAACATTACTTTGCCAACAAAGGTCTGTCTAGTCAAGGCTATGATTTTTCCAGTGGTCATGTATGGATGTGAGAGCTGGACTATAAAGAAAGCTGAGCACCAAAGAATTGGTGCTTTTGAACTGTGGTGTTGGAGAAGACTGTTCATAGTCCCTTGGACTGCAAGGAGATACAACCAACCAATCCATGCTAAAGGAGGTCAGTCCTGGGTGTTCATTGGAAGGACTGATGTTGAAGCTGAAACTCCAGTACTTTGGTCACCTGATGTGAAGAACTGACTCACTGGAAAAGACCCTGATGCTGGAAAAGATTGAAGGCAGGAGGAGAAGGGGATGACAGAGGATGAGATGGCTGGATGGCATCACCAACTCGATAGACATGAGTTTGAATAAACTCTGGGAGTTGGTGATGGACAGGGAGGCCTGGCGTGCTGCAGTCCATGGGGTCGCAAAGAGTCAGACATGGCTGAGCGACTGAACTGAATTTTACTGTCATAGGTTTTTAAAAATGTCCCTGATAAAGTTGAAGTCTTCTTTGTTCTCATTTTCCTCTCTGTTTCCTAGAAGCAACCATTGTCATGACCTGATGTCAATCCAGTCTGTTTATACATGCATATTTCTAAATAGTATGAAACATTTTTATGGTATTTATCTTATGAAATTATTATATTGTACAAACTTTAAATAATATTATACCTATATCAGCTAAGTAAGAACATTTTGGTCAAAAAATGACAAAAACTGGTTTTCTGATGTAGCTCTAGAGCAAAGTAATCACCCATTCCAGTTGCCCAAGATTGAGTTTTCCCTAGTTGTCTTAGCTTAATTTTTAATAGTACCCACTGTCACTCTCCAAGTGCCCCACTTTGAGTGATAAATAATGATATCCTGTTCTAAAGACAATTCCAAAAAGAAAGAAATAAGTATGTCAGCAGTGGTAGGGTGAGGATTGAGGGTCCAACTTCCTAATGTTTTTAAGAACTACCTTTAAGAACATACTGATATAAATGACTGAGTTCTGATACGTTTGCTTTAGAGCCAGACAATAACAAATAAACCACACTCTATATTTTTCTTGGCTCTTTGGTGGAACCGTGAGCATGCAGACAGCAGGCAGAGAGAGTTGTGATATGACAGTGACTGGCAGCAAGCCTCCCTCCTCCTCTTCCATAGACCGTCAGGATGAGTTTGTCTCAATTTTCCTCCTGAAGGTTATCCTTGATGTTATTTATTGTAACTAGAATTTATCTCAATAATAACAGGAGAAAATAAAGGTGATCACATAGTATAATGGGTCCTGGGTCCTGCAGTCCCACAGGAATGGCCTTGAAAGTGTGATTTGCTTTTGGGGGCTAGGATAAAACCAGGAGTGGGCTGATCCATGACTCTGTAATGTGGGAGTTGTGAGAACTTTTGCCGTAACGTGGGCCACTTATTCCTGTGTGTTGCCAACAAGTTAATTTTGTATAAACTCTATCTTCCTTCTCATATTGGGGAAGGAGATATACTGGCGTCACTTCATAAATATGACCTTACTCATTATCACAATGCAATTTCCCAAAACCTGGAAAGGGCAAAAACACCTCTCGGAAACTCATGACTATTGATGTAACCTCATCATGTTCTCTTGGAAACATGAAGACATAATACTGACATTTGAGACTATTTTGGGCTAAGGAATGTAAATAGACAAAATTTCAAACAGAAACATCCCCAACTCTCTGACATCAAAAATAACAACTTTGCACCAGGCCTTATATCTGGTGGGGGCTTCTGGCAACAAAGAATTTCAGAGTGGAATCGCAAACCACAGTGATGAACTACAGAGTCAGAATAGCACAGTTTCAGCTATTTGGGAAAATACTTTGATTCCATGGAGGTCAACATAATGAAGATGTTTGGTCATTTTCTGAAGCCAGGCTCTCTTCAAGAAGTTAGTGTAGGCAGGACTGGGTCAGAGGATAGGTGGGAAAATCAACAATTAATTGGTGAGCAAATATTTATTGAGTGACTATTGTGTGCAGGGCAAAAGCAAAGCACAGCGGTTATGTACATAAGCATTAGGTCTACCGGCTCTACCACTTACTAGGCAGCTTACTGTACCTCTTTCTGTCCCAGTTCTCTAATTTAATGTGAGGCTAATAACAGGACTTGCCTCATATATTTGTTGTGAAAATTAACAATTAATTTTAGTCATTTATAAACTTTAAGTTAACTAGGCATTTATAAAGTAAGTGGCACAGAGCAACCAGTCACATGCTATAGTTAGAGGAAGTAATATATCTGCACATAAAAATGTAACTGCCAAAAGAGGGCATATGATCAATACGGAAGGGTAACTACAGCAACCTGAGAGAGAGGATCTCTGTGAATTAGTACGGAGGACTTCCTCCTGGAAGATGTAGGGTTTTACTGGAGTTTTGACACATAGGTGGGAGAGGAACTCATTGAATGTATCTTGGTGAGCTGCTGCTGCTGCTGCTGCTAAGTCACTTCAGTCGTGTCCGATTGTGTGACCCCATAGACGGCAGCCCACCAGGCTCCCCTGTCCCTGGGATTCTCCAGGCAAGAACACTGGAGTGGGTTGCCATTTCCTTCTCCAATGCAGGAAAGTGAAAAGGGAAAGTGAAGTCGCCCAGTCATGTCCGACCAGGGTACAAATGTCCCATATTCAAGAGAGGAGAAGATGCAATAAACAGGCCATTCTGGCTGGAACAGGAGGTTCCTGCAGGGGAGAGATGGGAGGAAAAGGGGGAGGAGGTTTAAAACTGGTTTAGTAGAAGCTTAGATTTTGGCCCAAAAGGCTTTGCTTGCCTTAGTGTAAGTGGTGCTTTTGGAAGCATCACAGGACAAAGGCTGGCTTGCCAGCCTTAAGGGTGAAGACCCACTGCCCTGAGTTTTTTTTCAGTACAGCAGGGGTCAAGGGTGAGGGTCTGAAGTGAGGTTGTTGTTGTTTAGTTGTGAAGTCATGTCTGACTCCTTTGTGACCTCATGGACTATAGCCTGCCAGGCTCCTCTGTCCAGGGGATTCTCCAGGCAAGAATACTGGAGTGGGTTGCCACTTCCTTCTCCAGGAGATCTTCCTGACCCAGGGATTGAACCCAAGTCTCCTGCATTAGCAGGCAGATTCATCACGACTGAACCACCAGTGAAGCCTGAAGGTGGGGTAAGGCGGCCGAAAAAATAACTCTTCTGTGGGTTCAGCCAGACATGAAAGGCCTCTGCTAAACTTATGCTAACTGGCCCCCAGGGCCTTCTGGTGCTCAGGGAAGGACAAAAGCCAATGTCTTGCCTGGGTTGCTAGAAAGAAGCAGTCTTCATAAAATGACTGGTGCTCAAACTTTCTTTTTTGTATTGGGCAAGAATATCATCAGAATGGTGATTCTTATTCATTATGAAACAAAAGTTTAATACCTACTTGTGCTGAAGACTTTCAGAAGAAATACTGATACAAAACCAGTTCTCTAAAATTTTAAGGATCTCACAAAATAGGTTGTGTGAGAGGAGGGTTTTGGAGAGAGGCATTTGTTCAGAAGGCCAAATACACGGTCTCTGTGGCCTCTGGCTGTTTGATTAAAGTACCAAGAGAGTAACATGAGAAAGATGCTACTGAATGTCAGGAGGTTCCCACAGGCTGCAGTAGTTATAGAAGGCTGATTTGATTATTTGTTTGTAAATCAAAGTATTTCTATTTTCACAGAGTTAAGCAGAGACCAAATTAAAAAAGTTAAACCTTTACAGTGTTATCCATCTTTTTGCTTTTATGAAAAATTCCACCTGGGTCAGAAACTTAAATGAACAAAAAGATTTAGTAAGAAGAGCTAATGTTTACTGAATACTTTGTGTCAGGTGTTATGCTATACCATTTATATGTCCACTCATTAAACTGTCACTAACTTTATTACATATATATGTATATGTGTGTGTGTGTATATATATATTATATATACATATATTATCAGTACTTTTTAAATGGGGAAAGGGAAGCTTGGAAAGGGTCTATTTCATTCCCCAGAAGACTTGCTTTGCTATAAGCATCATTACCTCCATGATTGGACTCTGACTTATCATTTCTTTTGTTTCCACCACAATTTCTAGCACTCTTCTGAAACTGATAATTTTAGGGTTAGGTGGCTTCAATTGTGGGGACCCTTAAGCTCTGGCTGAAACAGATTTGTGGATTCAGTATTAGCAGCGTCATCCCATAATAACTATCCCAGATTCAAGTCTACATATGTCGCTGGAGCACCTCTAACAGCAGCTGCTGCTATTACCTCCCAGCATTGCTTCCGGTTCTAGCCACCTGCTCCACCAGGGAACACCTGTGTGGTGGTCAGGAAGCTGAAGGATAGACGTTGATGAGTCATTTGGGGGCTGCTTGGGTCTTGTTCCTTCCTCAGTCCCTTGATAATTATTGAAAGGACTGGCAGTTCCTTATATTTCAGTCATTCCTGGCTCTTTGACTTGCTAGTTGTGTGACCTGGGTAAGTTGTTCAACTCTCTTGCCATGAGTTTTGCTACTATAACTATCTGATAATAATGGTATCTACCTCTCAGGGTTGTGTGATTGAATGAGTAACTGTAAAGCACTTAGGCTAATGCTTGGCACACAGGTGCTCAATCAAGGTTTGTTTATTATTCTTTCCAGAGTGTCTCAAGTGTCCAATGGGGATATTGGCTGGGTTCAGGCACTAAAATCAAATCAAGACATAGGAATTGTAAATATATAAGAACAAGTTGCAACGTGATTACAGAACAAGACTGACAAGTAACTATTTTACAAGTAAAGCACATTGAGCTGTAACTGAAGTTTCTTTATCGGATAGGAAGCAGAACAAAAGGGAGGCCAGGCAGCTTGGCAAGGAGAGATGTCACAGAAGTCGTCTTAAGTGTTGCTCAGAGTGAAGTCTCAGGGCCTCTTCCCTGAGGACTTCTGAAAAGGTAAATGCCTGAATACTATGGATTCAGAAGCCCTGGGGATTTCTTTTTCTTTTCTCTTTCCTTCTCTGGTGATTATTAGGCACTTAGTTACCACCCATCCAAGGATTGAAAAACAGCATCCCACCAGGATTAAAGTGGATATGAAGGTGGACAAAGCAGCCTGAGCCTTTAGGTTTGGCAAAATGATCCCAGTTCCTGGGCCTTCAATCAGTTGACTGCAGAGGTAATAACGAATTGGCCTTGTCGGACATTTACTGAGTAAAGAGCACTGATCCTCTTATGATCCAACCTTGCCCAACACCACCTCTGTAAGAGAGCAGTGATAGAGACATGGGGCTTAATGATAGCAGAGTAACAGTAGCCCATTCCCCTCTCAAAATCCATCCCCTTAAAAACAAGAATCACAGGAAACAGCAACACTGCCTTTCATGAGACTAGGAGCCAAGTGAAGCCCTGAAACAGGAGCTATGGAGACAGAAAGTAGACGGAAGTTTGGTAAATGACTTGGCAAAACAGTGCAGGGTCAAAACTCAGGGTCTATAAAGGAAGAAATAAATTTAGCCAATTTGCCTTCAGGACTCTGGAAAGGCATTAAGATCAAAGACGACAAGTATTGCAAAATATGGGAGGAGATTGGGTGAGGGAGATTATAAAACCGAAGCTACATGCAAGTTATTTGGACCCCCTTGGACCCAAATAGCTACTGTGCTATTTTTTAAGGAAGCTGTTGAAGGATATGATGACCCAAACAGGGTGTAAACTAATACAGAGGAAGACAGGGATTTTAGGAAGCAGGAGATTCATGCAGGAAAGAGGTGAAGGGAATTCCCTGAATGATGGCAAAGGGAAGTCCCTGAACCACAGCTGTGCAACAAGAATATAGAACACCAACCCAAAGGGGAGCAAGAGAAAAGAAGATGCTGGGAGGAATGCCTCCAGAGAGATGTAAAAACTTAGCCATCTGATGTGGGCTAGAAGATGAAAAAAAATTTATTAAAAGCCATAGAAGACACAGAAAGATAGTGCCATTGATTAAAAACACTAAGCAAATTAAAAAATTAGGTAATTAACTATAGGAGAAACAAGTTATACAATATAGGGAATGTAAATAGTGTACATTACTTGCTTAGAAGTGAACAGTCAGTTCAGTTCAGTCGCTCAGTCGTGTCCGACTCTTTGAATCGGAGCATGCCAGGCCTCCCTGTCCATCACCAACTCCCGGAGTTCACTCAGACTCACGTCCATCGAGTCCGTGATGCCATCCAGCCGTCTCATCCTCGGTCGTCCCCTTCTCCTCCTGCCCCCAATCCCTCCCAGCATCAAAGTCTTTTCCAATGAGTCAACTCTTCGCATGAGGTGGCCAAAGTACCGGAGCTTCAGCTTTAGCATCATTCCTTCCAAAGAAATCCCAGGGCTGATCTCCTTCAGAATGGACTGGTTGGATCTCCCTGCAGTCCAAGGGACTCTCAAGAGCCTTCTCCAACACCACAGTTCAAAAGCATAGTCAAATATAAAGCACTGAATAAGTATTTAACCAAAAACTAATTATAGTTATATTGAAACATAAAGGCGCTATAATGCTCATCTACCATAATAACAAAATAGCTTATAGATAAATTATAAACCAAGAGTTATAAGTATATGAATATTATTTAGAACTACAGTGGTAAAAACCCAAAGACACACCTCAAGGGTTAAAAATAAGATGCCTCTCATAAGTGGGACAGTGAGGTGTGGGTGTGTATGTCTTTTAGGAATCTGGCGCTTTTATTTCTGAAGAGGCTAAACTTCAAACTTTTATTGTAAACTTGCTTGAATGAATTCCTGCTTGTTAAATGTGTTGATTCTAGAGGAAAAACTGTGAGAGTTCACTTTTTAATGCCACTACTTAGTAGCATCGTGACCTTGGGAAAGTTACTGATGATCAACCTTGGTTTTATCATCAGCACAATGTGGATGACACGAGTCATAGATATATTGAGAAGTCTGGCCTATAGGAAACACTCAATAAATCTCATCCAGTATCGTTTTATTTTCTAACATACTCATGCATTACTCTGATAAGGAAATAATGCTACTTCTTTTAAAAGCAAGTAGGACAAGCAGAAATCCCTATCAAGGGATCTTTGGTGGGGGGGCACTTTCTAGCCACACTAACCTGGAACCACATCCTTGTTCCTCATTCTCCTAAAATGAGGAAGAGAGAGAAGATGATGCTTCCTGCTTCATGCATCTATTTAAAAATAGCTTTTTCTCACTGATATTTTGTCATTATCCTTCCTCTTTAAGTCTTTGAGGGTGTAGAAATAGTCCCCTTCCTAGGCCTGTTTCTTAGAAGGCAGCAGAGGAGAACAGTCCAGGGATTTCTCCTAATGAAACAGCCCAGGCCCTGGCCCCACCCTGCTATTTCCTTGTGGTGGGAATGCCTCCCGGGATGGTGTTTTTCATGAAGCTCTGCCACTCTCCTTGTCTAGCAAGGAAAAATGACAAGATTGGAGCTTGGGGTTGTTTTCCTGACTGCTGCTACATCAAAACAGCTCATTGGTATCTTTTTCCAGCTTGCTCTAGGTGCAATTGGCTGAAAAATCAACCATAATAGTGCAATGGGGCTGTAACTTGCTTTTGTTTCTCCTGGAGAGGTCTGTCCACAGGGTTCTTATTAGGTGTGAATAGTGTCTTCTGACTCTCACTGCTCTGAAGCTTTTGGGCCAGTGCCCTCGAGGGTGTCCTCCCTGGGGTCCCATTGAACTGCAGGCATCTGGAAAGCAGCTCGTTACCCGCTACAAAGAGGTTCATGCCATCCATGGAGCTCATGAAAGCCCAGCCCAGCACTGATCACTGGAATGTAGCAGCTTCTCACTTCTTCCTGCCTGGGCCTGGACCTCATTGGCCCTCCCCAACCTCCCTCCCCACCGCAGCCACTCCTCCCACTATGCATTTAGCCTTGACCTAAATGGTTAACTTCTTTCTTGTCTGTTCACTGTCTCATGTTTAAGTGGGCTATCTTGTCCCTGTCTTAAATTTTGAACACCCAAGGGTCAAAGGCTGTGTCTCTTTGCTGTTCTCTTGGGTCAGCAATTGATACAGCAGGTAGGGGTTTCCATAACTGCTTTTCTAAGTGAGAAACAGTTCAGAAGCTCAAAGAGTGCTTAGATGAGTGGGAGAAAAACCAGGATTCAGGATAAAAGAACAAGAAGCTCAAGTTCAGGGATCAGGAGACATTTTTGGAATTCATTCCTTTGCAGTGTGAAGGGCATGCTGGGAGTATCTTGTTAGAGAAGGAGTCAGACCAGAGCAGCTGTACCCCTTGGGAGGAAGAGGCAGGCCCAGCCACTCATTTAAAGGCCCTCTGTGAGCCACCCAAGCCTTGGTCCTTGGTTGCTGTTCTTGTTCAGTCACTCAGTCATGTCTGACTCTCCAAGACCCCGTGAACTGCAGCATGCCAGACTTCCCTGTCCTTTACCATCTCTAGGAGTTTGCTCAAACTCATGTCCATTGAGTCAGTGATGCCATCCAGCCATCTCATCCTCTGTCATCCCCTTCTCCTCCTGCCTTCAGTCTTTCCCAGCATCAGGGTCTTTTCCAATGAGTTGGCTCTTCACACCAGGTGGCCAAAGTATTGAAGCTTCAGCATCAGTTCTTCCAATAATATTCAGGGTTGATTTCCATTAGGATTGACTGGTTTGATCTCCTTGCTGTCCAAAGGACTCTGAAGAATCTTTTCCTGCACCACAGTTCATAGGCATCAATTATTTAATGCTTAGCTTTCTTTATGATCCAGTTCTCACATGCACACATGACTACTGGAAAAAACACAGTTCTGACTCTACAGACCTTTGTCAGCAAAGTGATGTCTCTGCTTTTTAATATGCTATCTAGATTTGTTATAGTTTTTCTTCCAAGGAGGAAGCATCTTTTAATTTTGTGGCTGCAGTCACTGTCCGCAGTGATTTTGGAGCCCAGGAAAATAAAATCTGTCACTATTTCCACTTTTTCCTCATCTATTTGCCATGAAGTGATGGGACCAGATGCCATGATCTTAGTTTTTTGAATGTTGAGTTTTAAGCGAGCTTTTTCACTCTCCTCTTTCACCCTCATCAAGAGGCTCTTTAGTTCCTCTTCACTTTTCTGCCATTAGAAAAATGACAAGAATAAGAGTAAGTTACAGAGGGGTGAGAGGAGGCTGAGGAATGCTTCTGAGGGCCTCCAAGCACTGAGGGTTTAAACCTCAGTAGTATCATTTTTGCTAAGCCTGAGTGAGAGGGTAAAGAATAGGTGATTGACTCAAAGGTTATTAGAAGTGAGGTAGCATTCAGCCAGGGAAGCTGAAACATCAAACCAGAGGGAAGGCTGGAGGGAATGTAAATCAAGGCTTCCGCTTTTAGCCATGGAGCACTTGAGGTGGGAGCACAGGGACACAAGCGTCACTGCTTGTCAAAGCAAACTCGTGATTCATCGCCTTTAAAGGGAACCAGAAGCAGCCTTCTGACCACTACTATATTAGTTTCCTGTTGCTGATGTAACAAATTATAACAATACAGATGTATTAATTTATAATTCTAGAGCTCAAAAGTCCAGATCATAAGGGCTACAGTCAAGGTAGAGCTGCATTCCTTCAAGAAGCTCTGGGGAAAATCCATTTCCTTACCTTTTCCAGTCTAGAGACATCTAGAATCTTCGGCTTGTGGTCATCACTTGAAACTTTGTTTTTGTCATCATATCCCCTCTCTGATGTGATCTTTCTGTCTCCCACTTAAAAGGACTATTGTGACAACACTGTCTACCCTCTACCCCCTGCAAATAATCCAGTTATAATTTTCCCATCTCAAGATTCTGAACTCAATCACATCACTAAAATCCCTCTTACCAGGGAAGGAAACATATTCAGCAGTCTTGGGGATTAGGGAGTCATCATCTCTTGGGGCCATTATTCAACCTATTAACGACTATGCAGTGAAGTTCATCCCCTTTGCTAAAGGCTACTTTCCTCCCCCAGTGATAAAACTATAACTCTCTACAAATACAAAATAAAATCAACACATCAAAGATTGTATTTAACTCCTCAATAAATCAAGGAATGGCACAACTGTTTCAAAGTTTAAAAACTCACAGACGTAGGCCATTAGGAATGCTGAAATGAATTTATAGATGGATATAAAATTGGTCCATATCTATAGGACAAAAATCGAGTATATCTCCGCATAATTTGCATTTCTATGAAAACAAAAATGGTTTCTATTACTATCAATATTCTACAACTTGCAGAGTTGTGGTTTCATTTGAAAGACCAAGATAACCCAGTGTGTTATCCCAGATACCCAATAATCTTTTTTGCCCGTTTCTATCTTTCACCATATTTCCTGACAGCTCCTACAATTGAAGAATTCCCTTTGATCCTCAAAGAAATACTGTGCAACTCCAAAGAACGGTAACAAACGCAGTCAGGCATCAGCACTTCAGCTTCCTGACTCTGTAGTCCTTCTAGAGGCTTTCCTCCCTTCTCAGTGCCTCAAGTTCTCTTCACCCTTATATCACTAGATCTGCTGCTTCACTGATATGCACTGCTATGATATGACCAGTTGCTTAAAATGCATACACAGGCATACCTTGTTTTATTGCAGTCAAGCTTTATTGCACTTTGCAAATATACACAGTGAAGGTTTGTGGCAGCCTTGTCCTGAGCGAGTCTGTTAGCACCATTTTCCCAACGACATTTGCTTACTGCATGTCTCTGTGTACCATTTTGGTAATTCTCACAGTAATTTATACTTTTTCAATATTTTTATATTTGTGATCCTTGATATTACTGCAAAAAGATTACAGCTCACTGAAGGCTCAGATGATGGTTAGCATGTTTTAGCTATAAAGTACCTTTGTTGTTGAGGTATAGTTGATTTACAGTGTTATGTAAGTTTTAGGTTTATAATATAGTGATTTACAATTTTTAAAGGTTATATCCCACTTATAGTTCTTATAAAATATTGGTTATATTCCCTGCATTGCCCTTGTAGCTTATTTATTTAATACATAGTGGTTTGTACCTCTTAATCCCCTACCCCTATTTTGCTCTTCCCCTCTACCCTTTTTCCCCGGTAACCACTAGTTTGTTCCCCATATCTGTAAGTCTGTTTCTCTTTTGCTATAGTCACTAGTTTGTTTTATTATTTTAGATTCTATGTATACATATTATCATACAGTATTTGCTTTTTCCTGTCTGACTTATTTCACTTAGCATAATACCCTCCAAGTCCGTCTGTGTTGACGCATACTGCAAATTTTCATTCTTTTTTATGATGGGGTAGTATTCCATTGTGTGTGTGTGTGTATATATATATATATATAAAATTTCTTTATACATTCCTCTGGTGATGGACCGTTAAATTATTTTCAAATCTTGGCAATTGCAGATAATGCTACTATAGACATTGGGGTGCAAGTATGTTTTCAAATTAGTGTTTTGGGGTCTTTTTGGATAAATCCTCAACAATGGCATTCTAGATCATATAGAAGTCCTATTTTTAGCTTTCTCAGAAACTGCCATATTGTTTTCTGCAGAGGCTGCATCAATTTACATTACCAGCAATAGTGTAAGAGTGTTCCCTTTTCTCTACATCTTCACCAACATTTGGTACTTGTGGTCTTTTTGTTAGCTATTCTGACAGGTGTGAGGTAATATCTAATTGTGGTTTAATTTGAGTTTCTCTGATGATTAATGATGTTGAGCATCTTTTCACGGACTTGTTGGCCATCTGTATGTCTTCTTTTTGTTTTTTTTTTTGGGGGGGGGTTTGAGCATAAAATTGGCAGTCAAGAATTTTATTTATTTATTTATTTTAGACACCTAACAACAAAGAAACAAAGATACATAAAGCAAAAATCAGAAGAAATAAAAGGGAAAGGAACAAAATATATACTAATAATGATACATATTAAAATTTACCTGAGAATATTTTATCAAGTATTGAAAAAATAAGAATAGGAGCTCTTCTTAAGAAAAATGTCTATTCAGTTCTTCTGACCATTTTTAATTTGAGTTGTTTGTTTTTTTGATGTTAATAAGTATGGGCTGTTTATATATTTTGGATCTTAACCTCTTATCAGTCATATAATTTATTTTCTCCCATTCAGTAGGTTGCCTTTTTGGAAATGATTTCCTTTGAGCAATAAAGTGTTTTAAAATTAATGTACGTAGTTTTTTTTTCTTTTTTTCTTTGTGGCTGCTCTGGGTCTTAGTTCCAGCATGTTGGATCTAGTTCACTGACCAGGGATCGAACCCTAGTCCCCTGCATTGGAAGCTCACAGTTTTAGCTTCTGGACCACCAGGGAAGTCCTTGTACATCTTTTTTTTTTTTTTTTTTTTTTCTCCAGACATGATGCTATTTTGCACTTAGTAGACTGCAGTATCATATAAACATAACCTTTACATGCACTGGAAAACCAAAAAAAAAAAGTGTGACTCACTTTTTTCATTGTTTGCTCTATTGAAGTGGGCTGGAACTGAACCCACAATATCTCAGAGGTCTGCCTGTGCTCTTGAGTGAGTATAAAACAAACAAGAATCAAAACATTGTTACCTGAATGCAATAAGGTTGAAAGTGTGGGAAGCAGTTTTCACCCTAGTGAGAGGTTGGTCCCTGGGGAGGTTTATAAAAAATGCTGGGGCTGGGGTACAACCTTAGACCAATTGAATTAGCATTTCTGGGGATGAAGCTCAAGCACCGATAGGCTAAAAAATTTTCTCAGATGATTTTCATGTGAACTTCTATGTGAAGCACTGACGTGGACTTTTGCTACTGCAAGCGTGTTCCAAAGACCAGAGCACAAGCAACACCTGGAGCTAAGCAGATACGTGGAGTACCTAGACTTGCTAAATTAAATCCTGAAGATTAACACAATCTTAAGTGCTTTGTATGTATATTAACATTTAAGGAGCAGTGGTAGGATCAATGATTCTCAAATTTTGCCAAGCATTAAGATCAACCCAGATGGCTTGTTATAACATAAATTGCTGAATTTCTGATTTGGTAGGTCTCAGTAGGATCCAAGAATTTATGGGAAAGACTAGAGATCTCTTCAAGAAAATTAGAGATACTACGGGAACATTTCACGCAAAGATGGGCTTGATAAAGGACAGAAATGGTATGGACCTAACAGAAGCAGAAGTTATTAAGAAGAGATGGCAAGAATACATGGAAGAACTGTACAAAAAAGATCTTCACGACCCAGAGAATCATGATGGTGTGATCACTCACCTAGAGCCAGACATCCTGAAATGTGAAGTCAAGTGGGCCTTAGAAAGCATCACTACAAACAAAGCTAGTGGAGGTGATGGAATTCCAGTTGAGCTACTTCAAATCCTGAAAGATGATGCTGTGAAAGTGCTGCACTCAATATGCCAGCAAATTTGGAAAACTCAGCAGTGGCCACAGGACTGGAAAAGGTCAGTTTTCATTCCAATCCCAAAGAAAGGCAATGCCAAAGAATGTTCAAACTACCGCACAATTGCACTCATCTCAGACGCTAGTAAAGTAATGCTCAAAATTCTCCAAGCCAGCCTTCAGCAATACATGAACCATGAACTCCCTGATGTTCAAGCTGGTTTTAGAAAAGGCAGAGGAACCAGAGATCAAATTGCCAACATCTGCTGGATCATCAAAAAAGCAAGAGAGTTCCAGAAAAACATCTATTTCTGCTTTATTGACTATGCCAAAGCCTTTGACTGTGTGGATCACAATAAACTGTGGAAAATTCTGAAAGAGATGGGAATACCAGACCACCTAACCTGCCTCTTGAGAAATCTGTGTGCAGGTCAGGAAGCAACAGTTAGAACTGGACGTGGAACAACAGACTGGTTCCAAACAGGAAAAGGTGTACATCAAGGCTGTATATTGTCACCCTGCTTATTTAACTTCTATGCAGAGGACATCATGAGAAACGCTGGACTGGAAGAAACACAAGCTGGAATCAAGATTGCCGGGAGAAATATCAATAACCTCAGATATGCAGATGACACCACCCTTACGGCAGAAAGTGAAGAGGAACTAAAAAGCCTCCTGATGAAAGTGAAAGTGGAGAGTGAAAAAGTTGGCTTAAAGCTCAACATTCAGAAAACGAAGATCATGGCATCCGCTCCCATCACTTCATGGGAAATAGACAGGAAAACAGTGGAAACAGTGTCAGACTTTATTTTTCTGGGCTCCAAAATCACTGCAGATGGTGACAGCAGCCATGAAATTAAAAGACGCTTACTCCTTGGAAGAAAAGTTATGACCAACCTAGATAGCATATTCAAAAGCAGGGACATTACTTTGCCAACTAAGGTCCGTCTAGTCAAGGCTATGGTTTTTCCTGTGGTCATGTATGGATGTAAGAGTTAGACTGTGAAGAAAGCTGAGCACCGAGGAATTGATGCTTTTGAACTGTGGTGTTAGAGAAGACTCTTGAGAGTCCCTTGGACTGCAAGGAGATCCAACCAGTCCATTCTGAAGGAGATCAGCCCTGGGATTTCTTTGGAAGGAATGATGCTGAAACTGAAACTCCAGTACTTTGGCCACCTCATGTAAAGAGTTGACTCACTGGAAAAGACTCTGATGCTGGGAGGGATTGGGGGCAGTAGGGAAGGGGACAACTGAGGATGGGATGGCTGGATGGCATCACTGACTCGATGGACATGAGTCTGGGGGAACTCCGGGAGATGGTGATGGACAGGGAGGCCTGGTGTGCTGCAATTCATGGGGTCGCAAAGAGTCGGACATGACTGAGCGACTGAACTGAACTGAACTGAACTGAACTGAACAAGTTCCCAGGAAATCACACCTTGAGGACCCCTTGTATAGAGCATTGGACCGAATGGGGGAATTCTAAGGAAGCATCACTTCTTTCAGGCAAACACCGCCATCCTACAGGCTTACCTATTCTACTTACCTCCAAGCAAACAAATAGACTCACAGACCCTAAACTTTTCAGGGTGACACTAAAAATAGTTACAAAGCCAGATAGGGGGCTATATTGAGAGCATGACTGTACAGAATTCATCTTGAGGAGAATGAAATCCCCTTTTCTTCTAAAGTCCCTCAGGATGCCCTCACTCTTTGGAAGGCTTTTTGGGGTATAGAAAGTCAGTGTCTCCTTTCTCCTGAGGCTAGAGAGTGAGAAAGAAGCTTGTTTATATTTGAAATTACCATCAGTTCAGTTCAGTTGCTCATTCATGTCCGACTCTTTGACCCCATGAATCGCAGCATGCCAGGCCTCCTTGTCCATCACCAACTCCCAGAGTTCACCCAAACTCATGTCCATCGAGTCAGTGATGCCATCCAGCCATCTCATCCTCTGTCGTCCCCTTCTCCTCCTGCCCCCAGTCCCTCCCAGCATCAGGGTCTTTTCCAATGAGTAATTACCATAGCTTTTAAAAAATTCTCTCTCTGTGCCTCCCTCTTCTTCCTTCTCTCCCTCCAGTTTCTCTCTCCTCTTTCTCTTCATACCTACCTCTTTCTGTTTCCTCTCTTTTCCTTTTTTTTGTCCATCAGAGAAATTCATCAGATCAGTCAGGACACCTGACATCCTGAGGCAATTTCTTTCATAGTTCACTGTTCCAAACCTGCTCCCTACTTGGGAGGACAGACAGCAGGGGAGAGTCCAATTAACTTCATTTTATGGATGTGGCATCTGAGGCTAAGTTACCTACCCAAGGTGTTAAGACCTGATCACTACCCACAAATACCCTAAGACTTCCCAACAAATAAGCTGTCCATTCAGGCTTGCTTGCTCTTCTGTTCTCTTGGGAGAAAATGCTACTGAGGTGAGTGGAAGTGGGCAAGTCCGGAGTATGACTCACAGGAGGGGTGAGGAAGAATGAATTTCTGCATCCTTCCAGGCCAAGCCACAGCTGCACCTGGATACCAGCCAGCAGCCTTGTGGAAGGAGCTGCGGTGAATGGAAGGGCCTGGAGAAGAGTGGGGAATTCCGGGACCTGAGCGCCTGAGGGTGTGTCCAGCCCTGGGTCCCTTTTTTTTTTTTTTTTTTTAAAGATTCATTTATTTTATTTGTCTATGGTGGGTCTCCATTGCTGTGCATGGGCTTTCTCATTGTGGTGGCTTCTCTTGTGAGCACAGGCTCTGGGGCATGCAGCCTACCATAGTTGCTGTACATGGGCCCAATAGTTGAAACTCCTGGGCTCTAGAGCAGAGATTCAGTAATTTTGGTGCCAGGTCTTAGTTGCTCCATGGCATGTGGGATCTTCCCAGACCAGGGATCAAACTCGTGTCCCCTGCATTGGCAGGCAGCTTCTTTACCACTGGACTGCCAGGGAAGCTCACTCTGGACCTGCTTTACAGAGAGCCTGGTAAGAGGAGGGAAACCTTAATTTCTTTGCCATCACCCTTGTGGGTTTCATTCATCCCTTCCTGGTTTCTCGGGGAGCTGACCAAGGACCACGTTCTCAGAATGGTTAGGATATAAAGGCTCTTCTCAGCTGTCTGCTTCCCCAGATCCTCCCCTTATATAGGTGGCCTCTGTTCCCCACTTGGCCTAATTTGGCCTTTTTGTAATATTGGGTGGCCAGAACAACCTTTGATAAACACTCCACTTCTGACTGAAGGAACCCACTTCCCCTGTGGTGCATGTTTTCTACTCCATACTCCATAGAGATGTTTTCTTTCTATGATTTGTTTTTTTCTGATGGTTAACAATTACTGGGAGTTTTCTGCATGCCAGGCACTGGGTTAAGTTCTTTGCATAGTTTTTACCCTCATTTAATTCTTCCAACATACAAGTGTTATTCTTATACCCATTTTGTAGATGAAGAAACTGAGTCACGGAGGATAAGTGAAAATTGTAGTAAATGTGTTATGTGAAAGCCTTAGATGATCCCCATGGAGGAGATTCCAAGTGAAGGTTACTCCCAAACCCACGATATGGTCAATTCCCAAACTGTAGAGAGATGACAGAAGAGGAAATATTCTGAGTTCTCTCTTAGCAAAATTAGTAGGCTGTGGGGGAGGTTTAGCAATGTGGGAAGGAGAGCAAGGCATAGGGCTATCATGAACCCCAGGTGTTTCTCGTTATCCTTTCATCCTTAGCCTATAAAATGCAAAAGTTGAGCTATATGACTTCCAAAGACATTTCCAACCATGAGAGCCTATAATTGTACAAAAGCAATGTGTTTTAGAAAACAGAAGTCCCATTTGACCCTAGACATCTGCTCCCTGTCTGTGTTGGTAAACACTGAGCCAAGCCTTTCTGTTGGACAAGTGGAACTGTGGGAGATGTAACCTGGGAGAGGCCAGAGGCTCTGGTTGGACCTTCCCTGCCATGGTGAAAGAAGTCATCTGCAGGAAGGAAAGCTTTAGTTGAAATGCTTCACATGGGCTCACATATGCCCAGAACTTGTGTGCAAGATGGCGGGCTAGAAGGACCTGTGCTCATCTTCCCCTAAGAGAACACCAAAATCACAACTAGCTGCTGAACAGCCATTAACAGGAGAATGTTGAATCCCACCAAGAAAAGCTACTCCAAGTCCAAGGGCAAAGGAGAAGCCCCAACAAGACAGTAGGAAGGGTGAAATTGTGAGAAATTCCAAATGTTCAAGCTGGATTTAGAAAAGGCAGGAGAACAAGAGATCAAATTGCCAACAAACCTGCTGGATCATAGAAAAAGCTAGAAAATGCCAGAAAAGCATCTACTTCTGCTTCCTTGACTATGCTAAAGCCTTTGACTATGTGGCTCACCACAAACTGGAAAATTCTTAAGGAAATGGAAATACCAGGCCACCTGACCTGCTCCTGAGAAACCTGTGTACAGTTTAAGAAGTAACAGAACCAGACATGGAACAACAGACTGGTTCCAAATTGGGAAAGGAATACATCAAGGCTAAATATTGTCATCCTGTTTATTTAACATATATGCTGAGTACCTCATGAGCAATGTCGGGCTGGATGAAGCACAAGCTGGAATCAAGATGGCCTGGGAGAAATATCAATAACCTCAGAAATGCAGATGACACCACCCTTACAGCAGAAAGTGAAGAAGAGCTAAAGAGCCTCCTGATGAAGGCGAAAAAGGAGAGTGAAAAAGCTCATTTAAAACTCAACATTCAAAAGTAAGATCATGGCATCCGGTCCCATCAGTTCAGTTCAGTTGTTCAGTCGTGTCCGACTCTTTGCAATCCCATGAATCGCAGCACGCCAGGCCTCCCTGTCCATCACCAACTCCCAGAGTTCACTCAAACTCATGTCCATCGAGTTGGTGATGCCATCCAGCCATCTCATCCTCTGTCATCCCCTTTTCCTCCTGCTCCCAACCCCTCCTAGCATCAGGGTCTTTTCCAATGAGTCAACTCTTCACATGAGGTGGTCAAAGTATTGGAGTTTCAGCTTTAGCATCAGTCCTTCCAAAGAACACCCAGGACTGATCTCCTTTAGGATGGACTGGTTGTATCTCCTTGCAGTCCAAGGGACTCTCAAGAGTCTTTTTCAACACCACAGTTCAAAAGCATCAATTCTTCAGCACTCAGCTTTCTTCACAGTCCAACTCTCACATCCATACATGACCACAGGAAAAACCACAGCCTTGACTAGATGGACCTTTGTAGGCAAAGTAATATTTCTGCTTTTTAATATGCTGTCTAGGTTGGTCATAACTTTCCTTCCAAGGAGTAAGCATCTTTTAATTTCATGGCTGCAATCACCATCTGCATGACCCAGAAAAGATCTGCACGACCCAAAGAATCATGATGGTGTGATCACTCACCTAGAGCCAGACATCCTGGAATGTGAAGTCAAGTGGGCCTTAAGCATCACTACGAACAAAGCTAGTGGAGGTGATGGAATTCCAGTGAAGCTATTTCAAATCCTGAAAGATGATGCTGTGAAAGTGCTGCACTCCATATGCCAACAAATTTGGAAAACTCAGCAGTGGCCACAGGACTGGAAAAGGTCAGTTTTCATTCCAATCCCAAAGAAAGGCAATGCCAAAGAATGTTCAAACTACCGCACAATTGCACTCATCTCACACACTAGCAAAGTAATGCTCAAAATTCTCCAAGCCAGGCTTCAGCAATATGTGAACCATGAACTTCCAGATGTTCAAGCTGGTTTTAGAAAAGGCAGAGGAACCAGAGATCAAATTGCCAACATCTGCTGGATCATGGAAAAAGAAAGAGAGTTCCAGAAATAGATCTATTTCTGCTTTCTTGACTATGCCAAAGCCCTTGACTGTGTGGATCACAATAAACTGTGGAAAATTCTGAAAGAAATGGGAATACCAGACCACCTGACCTGCCTCTTGAGAAACCTGTATGCAGGTCAGGAAGCAACAGTAAGAACTGGACGTGGAACAACAGACTGGTTCCAAATAGGAAAAGAAGTCCGTTGAGGCTGTATATTGTTACCCTGCTTGCTGCTGCTAAGTTGCTTCAGTAGTGTCTGACTCTGTGCGACTCTATAGACGACAGCCCACCAGGCTCCCCCGTCCCTGGCATTCTCCAGGAAAGAATACTGGAGTGGGTTGCCATTTCCTTCTCCAATGTATGAAAGTGAAGTCGCTCAGTCGCTCAGTCACTCTGCTTATTTAACTTATATGCAGAGTACATCAAGAGAAACGCTGGGCTGGAAGAAGCACAAGCTGGAATCAAGATTGCCAGGAGAAATATCAATAACCTCAGATATGCAGATGACACCACCCTTATGGCAGACAGTGAAGAGGAACTAAAAAGCCTCTTGATGAAAGTGAAAGAGGAGAGTGAAAAAGTTGGCTTAAAGCTCAACATTCAGAAAACAAAAATCATGGCATCCGGTCCCATCACTTCATGGGAAATAGATGGGGAAACAGTGCAAACAGTGTCAGACATTTCTGGGGCTCCAGTCCCATCAATTCATGGCAAATATAGATGGGGAAACAATGGAAAGTGACAGACTTATTTTCTTGGGCTCCAGAATCACTGCAGATGGTGACTGCAGCCATGAAATTAAAAGACACTTGCTCCATGGAAGAAAAGCCATGAGAAACAATTCTCAGCGCAGGCGTGCTCTTGGTTACATAGGGCAGCTCTATTCAATGCGGATGGGACTGCTAGAAACACGAATACCAGGGGCTAGGAATCACTGGCGCCATCCTAGAAGTCATTTGATAAGCTGGCTACTGCGGATGTCACTGGATGTACTGTTCTGAGGTTATTGCTCTAAGTTGGAACTACTTCTAGTATAAGTGATGACCTCAGCTAAATTTCAGGCCTCCTCTAGCCCAGTAGCTCTTTCTGTTCTCTGAACTTTAGACTCCAAAATACAGATGATAGGAAAGAGACAGCAAGAAAGTGTCATGAATACTTAAAAAGAGTAATGAATAAGGATGGGTTGAGAGGCTCAGAAATACTTCAGGAATGCTGAGCATTGTCCTGCTTGGCCCTCCTTTTGCCTGTTACAAGTCGGGAGAGTTATTAAGTCAGCTCTGACCAATAGTTTCGAATTCTCACCCCACCAGACCTTTCATCCATCCTGCCAACAAAAAGCAAATATAAGCTTGACTTCCTGTGCTATTTCCTGCTCAACTTCTGTAGCGGGGTCAGCCTACACAGAAATGGTCAGAAAGGGGGCTGAAAGAGAAAGCATTAAGCTCAGCAACTGCCCTTCTTGCTCTGGGCTTTGCATTTTTTCCCCCTACAATAATGAAATACAGTCAAATCTTGACAGAATTGCTCAAATGTTTTTTTCTTTTTTGCATCTCACTCAAGATTTTATGAGATGAAAAAGAACACTCCTTGTATTTCTAGGTGTGCACTGTATACTTAATGCACTCAGTTTTACAGGTATTTATATAATACCAACTGTGCTGCAGAACTTTGCAAGATGAGAGTAAGAAGGAGACACAGTGAAAAGAGAATTTTCTTTTTTTACTTTAAAAACTAAATTAATTAACTAATTGGTATACCAATTGGTCTTAGTTGCAGCATGCAAAATCTTCATTTGCGGCATATTACCTCTTAGTTGCAGCAGTGGAATCTAGATCCCTGACTGGGTCAAACCCAGGCCCCTTGCATTGGAAACATGGAGTCTAAGCCACTGGATCACTAGAGAAGTCCCAAGAATTAATTTTGAAAACTCTGCCCTCAAGAATCTTATGGTCTATTGGGAGTAACAAAGCATTAAAAAAAAAAAAAAAAAAAAAAAAACGTTGAAAGAAACTACAGTGCTACAGTGGCAGACACATTTGACTGGCTGACAGCAGGCACTCCAGGACCTTTTTCTAGCCCTACTTCCACTATAGACAGAGAAGCGAGGTACTTGCTTTTCTGGAAGCTGGGGCTGCCCACATCGCCCAGTCTTGGCCCATGAGACATACGGTCTGCTAGAGATATTTGGGAAAGTATGTGAAGAGAGGTCTTACTAGCATTGCCCCATCGTCTCCTGCCTTGAATGTGAATGTTGGGCTAGCATAGGACAGTTATCTTGTGACCATGAAGCACAGTTCTGAGGCCAAAAAACCCACATGCAGAGCGATGCATGAAGGGAAACTTTGTCAGGGATGGAACCGCTGTCTTTCCAAACTTCCATCAATCCTCTACCTCCAGACTGCTAGTAATAGTCATTAAAGCCACTTTGAGGTGGCTTTTCTCTTGGTTTCATTTTCATCCTAAGTATAATAAGTGTTAGAAAGTAAAGGCGCTGAAAGGTCAATGAGAAATGACTTCAGTGAGAGCCGGGAGCTAAGAGAAGGCTGGTCAGAAGAACCCAAGTCACTGGGGTGTGCTTGGATACATGGAGTATAGCAGATGAAAGGAAGGATGGCATTCGAGAGGGGATGCACCAGATATCTCCATTTATTGTTGTCGCTGAATCTGTATCTCTAAAGACAAGATCATGTTGGTCCCTGTACCATAAGATGTGACAAGGCTAGGGACATCTTGTGTCGTTGGAGGGAGTATAGTGTATGTGTCTGAGCAAAGGTTCTGGCATTAGACAGACTGGGGTTTGAGCCCCAGCTCCTCTGCAAACTGGCTGTGTGACTCAGCACTTTGCATAAACTTGTTAAACTTTGGCTTCTTCATCTGTACTCTCAAAGCAGTAAAAATTAACCAGATAACATATGCAAGGCACATAGATGGTGCTCGGTACATACTAAGTGGTAGTTGTTATTACCATCAATGAGTGGTAGTTGTGAATATGAAACCAAGAATAATCACCATCATTATTATGATCAGATATTATTTTGTATATTTTTATAAGATACCATAGGGATGCTTGTTTAACCCCCTGTTGTTCCATCTACCGTATGGGAATATCATCTCTCAAAGATGTTTTGGACATTAACAAAGGTCCTCATGAAATCATTTTTCTTTAAAGCAAATTTGCCTGGAGTATATAAATAACATTACATTTTATTATTTTAAGCCCTGTAAATAGATTTTTAAGTTAAAATTTATCACACAATTGTTTGATCCAGCAGAAGATACAATAATTATGTATAGTAAAAAGATCAAAACTTTAAATAATGACGTTTAGGTTCAGTGATGTTTTCAGAGTTGCTATCAGTTCAGTTCAGTCACTCAGTCGTGTCTGACTCTTTTTGGCCCCATGGACTGCAGCACACAGGCTTCCCTGTCTATCATCAACTCCCAGAGCTTACTCAAAATCATGTCCATCAAGTCGGTGATGCCATCCAACCATCTCATCCTCTGTAGTCCCCTTCTCCTCCCACCATCTCCTGGACTTCTCTTTCCCAGCATCTTTTCAAATATATCAGTTCTTCGCATCGGGTAGCCAGAGTATTGGAGTTTCAGCTTTAGCATCAGTCCTTCCAATGAATATTGAGGACTGATTTCCTTTAGGATGAACTGGTTGGATCTCCTTGCAGTCTAAGGGACTCTCAAGAGTCTTCTCCAACACCACAGTTCAAAAGCATCAGTTCTTTGGTGCTCAACTTTCTTTATAGTCCAACTCTCACATCCATACATGACCACTGGAAAAAACATAGCTTTGGCTAGATGGACTTTTGTTAGCAAAGTAATGTCTCTGCTTTTGAATAGAGTTGGCATAATCTGGAGTAAACTGGATGAGACTAATCATTGAATTTAATGAAACTGGAACATCCACAAAAGATACCTTAAGTAACTGCTAAAACAAACTGCTGATATAATATATATTTTTTTATTTTTAGTTTTAAATGGAACATTAAGCAATTCAGAAGGATAAACTTCAGTTTTAAAGATTCTTTCCCAGCTTTATTGAGATGTAATTGACACATAACTTTGTGTAAATTTAAGGTGTGCAGTGTGATACTTGGATGTGTGTACAGTGAAACCATTACCACAGTAAGGTTAGTTACACCCATTACCTCATATACTTACCTATTTTTTTCCTCCTTGTGGTAAGAACGTGTAAGATCTACTCTCTTAGTGTAAAATATGCTATCGGAAACTATAATCACCATGCTGTATGTTACATGGCCAGAACTTACTCATCTCAAAACTGGGGCCTTGTACCTTTGACCACCTTCACCCACTTCCCCCATCCCCTAATCCCTGGCAGCTTCCAATCTACTTTCCATTTCTATGAGTTTGGACAGATTCCACATATGAGTGATACCATATATAACTTTTTAATTGCTTGTGGTTTCCTTCTGATCTATACTATAATTTTATTCAACAAATTATTTTCCATTTACATGAAGTACAATATTTGTTATTAAAAGGATGCATCAACAAGCATCCTTGTTGTGTTGCTGTTGATCAGTTGTTTAGACATGTCTGATTCTTTGTGACCCCATGGACTGCAGCATGCCAGACTTCCCTGTCCTTCACTATCTCCTGGACTTAGCTCAAACTCATGTCCATCCAGTCAGTGATGCCGTCCAACTATCTCATCCTCTGTCATACCCTTCTCCTCCTGCCTTCAATCTTTCCTAGCATCAAGGTCTTTTCCAATGAGTTGGCTCTTCACATCAGGTGGCCAAAGTATTGGAGTTTCAGCATCAGTCTTTCAAATGAATATTCAGGGTTGATTTCCTTTAGGATTGACTGGTTTGATCTCTTTGCAGTCCGAGGGACTCACAAGAGTCTTCTCCAATACCTCAGTTCAAAAGCATCAATTCTTTGGTGCTCAGCCTTCTCTATGGTCTAACTCTCACATACATACATGACTACTGAAAGAAACATAGCTTTGACTATGTGGACCTTTGTCAGCAAGGTAATGTCTCTGCTTTTAAATACACTGTCTAGGTTGGTCATAGCTTTTCTTCCAGGGAATATGTGTCTTTTAATTTCATGGCTGCAGTCACCATCTGAAGTGATTTTGGAGCCCCCCAAAATAAAGTCTGCCACTGTTTCCATTGTTTCCTCATCTATTTGCCATGAAGAGATGGAACCAGATGCCACGATCTTACTTTTGAATGTTGAGTTTTAAGCCAGCTTTTTCACTCTCTTTTACCTTCATCAAGTGGCTCTTTAGTTACTCTTCCCTTTCTCCCATTAGAGTGGTATCATCTGCATATCTGAGATTGTTGATATTTCCCCCAGAAATCTTGATTCCAGCTTGTGATTCATCCAGCCTGGCATTTCACATGATGTACTCTGAGGAACCAGAGATCAAATTGCCAACATCTGCTGGATCATCAAAAAAGCAAGAGAGTTCCAGAAAAACATCTATTTCTGCTTTCTTGACTATGCCAAAGCCTTTGACTCTGTGGATCACAATAAACTGTGAAGAATTCTGAAAGAGATGGGAATACCAGACCACCTGAAATGCCTCCTGAGAAATCTGTATGCAAGTCAGGAAGCAACAGTTAGAACTGGACATGGAACAACAGACTGGTTCCAAATAGGACAAGGAGTATGTCAAGGCTGTAAATATTGTCACCCTGCTTATTTAACTTGTATGCAGAGTACATCATGAGAAATGCTGGGCTAGAATCAAGATTGCCAGGAGAAATATCAATGAGCTCAGATATGCAGATGACACCACCCTTATGGCAGAAAGTGAAGAAGAACCAAAGAATGTCTTGATGAAAGTGAAAGAGGAGAGTGAAAAAGTTGGCTTAAAGCTCAACATTTAGAAAACTAAGATCATGGCATCTGGTCCCATCACTTCATGGCAAATAGATGGGCAAACAGTGGAAACAGTGGCTGACTTTATCTTTCTGGGCCCCAAAATCACAGCAGATGGTGATTACAGCAATGAAATGAAAAGATGCTTACTCCTTGGAAGGAAAGTTATGACCAACCTAGACAGCATATTAAAAAGCAGAGACATTACTTTGCCAACAAAGGTCCATCTAGTCGAGGCTATGGTTTTTCCAGTAGTCATGTATGGATGTGAGAGTTGGACTATAAAGAAAGCTGAGCATCGAAGATTTGATGCTTTTGAACTGTGGTGTTGGAAGACTCCTGAGAGTCCCTTGAACTGCAAGGAGATCCAACCAGTCCATCCTAAAGGAGATCAGTCCTGAGTGTTCATTGGAAGGACAGATGTTGAAGCTGAAACTCCAATACTTTGGCCACTTGATGCAAAGAGCTGACTCATTGGAAAAGACTGTGATGCTCAGAAGGATTGAAGGAGGGAGGAGAAGGGGACGATAGAGAATGAGATGATTGGGTGGCATCACCGACTCAGTGGACATGAGTTTGAGTGAACTCTGGGAGTTGATGATGGACAGGGAGGCCTGGCGTGCTGTATTCCATGGGGTCACAAAGAGTTGGACACGACTAAGCAACTGAACTGAACTCTGCATATAAGTTAAGTAATCAGGATGACAATATACAGCCTTGGTGTACTCCTTTCCCAGATTTGAACCAGTCCATTGTTCCATGTCCAGTTCTAACTAGTTCTTGTTCACCTACATACAGGTTTCTCAGGAGACAAGTAAAGGGATCTGGTATTCCCATCTCTTCAATAATTGTCCACAGTTTGTTGTGATCCACATAGTCAGTGAAGAAGAAGTAGATGGAATTCTCTTGCTTTCTCTATGATCCACAGATGTTGGTGATTTGATCTCTGGTTCCTTTGCCTTTTCTAAATCCAGTTTGCATATCTGGAATTTTTTGGTTCACATACTGTTGAAACCTAGCTTGAAAAATTTTGAGCATGGCCTTGCTAGCATGTGAAATGGGTACAATTGTGTGGTAGTTTAAACATTCTTTGGCATTGCCCTTCTTTGGGATTGGAATGAAAACTGACCTTTTCCAGTCCTGTGGCCACTGCTGAGTTTTCCAAACTTGCTGGCACATTGAGTGCAGCACTTTAACAGCATCATCTTTTAGGATTTGAAATAGCTCAGCTCGAATTCCATCACCTCCACTAGCTTTGTTTGTATTGATGCTTCCTAAGGCCCTCTTGGCTTCTGACTCCAAGATGTCTGGCTCTAGGTGAGTAACCTCACCATTGTGGTTATCTAGGTCATTAAGACCTTTTTTGTACAATTGTTCTGTGTATCCTTGCCACCTCTTCTTAATCTCTTCTGCTTCTGTTATGTCCTTACCGTTTCTGTCCTTTATTGTGCCCACCTTTGCATGAAATGTTCCCTTGGTATCTCTAATTCTCTTGAAGAGATCACTAGTCTTTCTCCTTCTGTTGTTTTCCTCTATTTCTTTGCATTGTTCACTCAAAAAACTTTCTTATCTCTCCTTGATCTTCTTTGGAAATCTGCATTCAGTTGGGTATATCTTTCCTTTTCTTCTTTGCCTTTCACTTCTCTTCTTTTCTCAGCTATTTGTAAGGCTTCCTCAGACAACCATTTTGCCTTCTTGCATTTCTTTTTCTATATATCCTTGCTCATATATAAATATACACATGTTCAATTATCCATTTCAGGATTATTAGAACAATTTCAATTTTTTGACCTATATTTTCCCCTTTCACCTTAATTTGCCTTTACATTTCAATAATACCCCATTCAATAATCATTTTGTCATTTTCATTATTTTTCATATATTATGTGTTAGCAATACTATGGATAATAGATGTTTTTACTACCGTCACTGTTTCCACTAATCTTTAAAGACAGTTTTCCATATAGTGTTTTTTATATTGATTTTCCTTTCATTTGGTTAGAGGATTTTTTTTTTTTAGTAATTTTTTTTTTTTTACAGAAAAGGTAAACAGTGGGCACTCTTGGGCATTGTCTTAAATTTCTCTTGCCTTTAAACATGATCAGTCGTTTGATGGTCATATAGTTGTTATGTCACAATCCTTTTCCTCAAACACTGTGGGTAGTCTTCCACTGTTCTCTGTCATTAAGTGGCTTGAAGAAAAGTCATCATCAACCGTATTTTAAAAGATATTTTATTAGCATAGTCTATGTTTTTGTTTGGCTACTTGTAAATTTTTTTCTCTTGAGTCTTAAAAAGAATTACCAGCAATTTGAGGTTCTTAATTATTTTCTGTGACTCAGGGGGTTCTTTATGTGGGCTCAATCCTTATTCAACCCAAGGAAGTTTTTTTCCAGCTGTTATTTCATTAGTACTCCTCTGCCTGCCCTGCTCTCCTGAAACTCCGAGTACTGTTGACCCTTGAACAAGATGGGGATTAGAGGTGCCAACCCTTCATGCAGTGGGAAAAACCTCATATAACTTAGAGTCAGCCCTCTGTATAGGTGGTTTTTCTAGTATCCATGATTCCACATCCTTGAATTCAACCAACTGTGGTCTGTGTAGTAGTTACTGTTGGAAGAAAACCCACTTATAAGTGAACCCACGCAGTTCAAGCCCGTGTTGCTCATTCACTGGTCTTCTCTCTTTCCACTTGGCATGTTCATTTCTTCTTTCTCTGTGTACTGAGAGATACCTTGAAGTATTATTCTGATTGGTTAGTATAAGTTTCTGTGGGACCTGATGTCTTTTTTTACTGACAACTTTCCATTTTACACTTTGCTAATAGCGTTTTTCATCTGAGAGCAGCTAGTGTGTATGCGTGCATGCATGCTGCTGCTGCTGCTGCTGAGTCGCTTCAGTCGTGTCCGACTCTGTGCGACCCCATAGACGGCAGCCCGCCAGGCTCCCCTGTCCCTGGGATTCTCCAGGCAAGAACACTGGAGTGGGTTGCCATCGCTAAGTTGCTTCAATTGTGTCTGACTCTTTGCGACCCTATGGACTATAGTCTGCCAGGCTCCCCTGTCCCTGGGATTCTCCAGGCAAGAATCATGGAGTGGGTTTCCATGCCCTCCTCCAGGGGATCTTCCTTACCCGTGCCTCTGACATCTCCTGCATTGACAGGTGGATTCTTTACCTCCACTAGTACCACCTGGGAAGCCTGATAGCCACTAGACCTGATCTCAAATTATTTTTTTTTTCACATAATACAAGGTTTTATCAACTTTCACTGAGAAAATATTTTAATTTTTTTTTCCTATAGTCAATTTGTTTTATATGGAAGATGTTTGTTCTAACCCTCCAGAAACATCCCCTTTGTTTTAATTACTAAAACTTTCCAAGGGCCCAGAGATTGGCTGTAAAATTTCTGCAGCAGGGCAGTTTATCACTGAGAACGCACATGAATTCTGCCTGAGATTATGGGGGATGGAGAGAGTTATACAAATGTCTTTTAATACTTTAAAGTTTTTAATTAAAAAAATTATAAAACTTTCAATCATCCAAGAATTTCTAAACATTTTTTCTAGACTAGAGGACCATTGTTTTGTGATGAAACAAGGCAGAACTCCTAAATAAAACCAGTCACTGCTCTTATTTGTTTTCCATGTTATTGTAATACAACTGAGTTAGCCAGGACACAGTGTCACCCTCCTCCTAGCTGATATTGTTGGAACCTGGTATGGGGATCCTTCTGCTTTTCTTAGCAACCATCCTTCTAAGCAGAAGCAGAACGTGAGGTCCACTAGCCATTGGTGTATGTAGGTAACCCAGCGCATCATCTGAAGTGCCCTTAAATTTAAAATTAGTCCTTTCCTACAGCTATAGGGGTGTGCTGGAGCCGACACAAAACGCAGCTGGCTATGTTTCCCAGTATTTTGCCACTTGGTTGTTATATACAGCTCTTATTTAAAAGTACGTGATACAAACTGAAAAATAAATTATAAGTATCATTAAAAATTAAGTCATGTAAACTTGCAATCAAATGTATGTTCAAAACTCATCATTTCCTAGTTGCTTTACAACATTTTATTATCTGTGCTTTTGAGGATATTTTTTCTCTCTCGTATCCATATGGTGGCAATACTAAGTAGTATCAGTGTGCTCCTGAGTATCACTTCCCAATTCCCCGTTCAGTGATGTGAGGGAGAGCTGGTAGTTGATCATTTTCTACCCTACCTCTGTTGATTCACCGTCACCTCTGGCATCAATTTTCTCTGAAATCAGGGGAGAGAGAGATGTGCTGTGAGGTTCTGCTGAAGATTTATAGCTATTTACTTCCCAGAGATGCCTATCCTTCTAAAGCCTTTGATCATAGACTGATCAGAACTTCCTTTCATCCTAGCCTGTGCTCACAGGTTTTTGTAGAAATTTATCAAAAGTTAAGTTCTTCCTATTGATTATAAGTCCTTCCCTAAGGAAAAGGCCAAAAAACTTGAACTCCGAAAGATTCATGGGTGTTATTGTAGCTGAAATGTATCATTGAAATTGATCTGTGAGAGATGAAGTTAAAAAGAAAATGAACAGTAAAAATGAACTGAATTAGGAAGTCCTGTGGAAGAATGATGAACTGGATGTAGTCATGTGAAGCTGGGCTCTAGACCAGATCAAGGTGATCTGCAGATGGGTAAGGGATGGTAGCATCTGGTTCCCCACACCTTTGCCATCTGGCACTGCCAAAGATGTCATATGGACTTCTTGAAAAGGTGCATTAGCTTTTATTTTGCACTAACTTTTAGTATCCACGTGCCAAAATGAACATTAAGTGTCAAGAGAGATTTACCACTGAGCTTTCAGCCTGGAACAGTCTAGCATATAAGCTGTGGTCTGTGATTCTGTTGCCTTTCCTCTGAAGAGCTCGCACATCTACTTTGATCAGGTATGCTAAAGCAAATGCAGCTAGGAAACGAACACATTGCAATATGATTTTAGGGCCAAGCCGTAGAACCTTTCTAGAACAATACCTAGCTTCTGCCACAGGGCAAATAAGAAAGTCCTATACAGGGAATAGCTATGAAACAATTTTTTAACTTCAAGAACATTGTGTAAGAGGCACTAATCATTTACAAAGTCCACTCTGACAGATTCCTTTCAAGAATCAGGGCAAGGGAAATGTTTATCTCACAATGAGCTAGCAAGTTCCTTCTATTGGAGTGTTAGGACTATGAAACCATTGTGTGGTCTTTTATTTTTGCCTGACTAATAGGAAGCTCCATTTCCCTTCAATTATTGAAAATTTCCGTGGGTATAATTTTATTTTCAATAACTTTTCCCTTTCCCTCTTCCTTTACTAACTGTTTTGTATCTATTTTACACTGGTCCTTTTTTTTCTTCACCCATCATACTTGTAATTAATAAAATGCTATACTATATTTTTATCAGAAAAAACACCTAAATAGAACAGCCAACCATGTATGGATCAGTGACTTTAGTTTGTTGAATTATGAGTAGTCTAATGCTGTGTACCAACAATCCAATAAAAGTAAAGCAATGGAATATTTTCTGGAAGTTAGTAAAAGTATAAATTAATATTTTAGAAGTTAAGTAAATACATTTGGAATGGCCTACCGAATGTTTGGTCCTATGCTAAGAACTCAGAAAATCTAAAGTTATGGTTTCTTGAGTACCTAATCTTATTGGCTAGGGAAGTCTTTCCAATGATCATAATTCCTGGCTTCTAGTTATTAGGTGCAACCAAGTTCCAGGTGCATTCTGTATATTATCTTATTTAGTCCTCACCCCTAAGACATCAAGTCATTGGGTCAGGTTTTTATTAAATTGCTATCCAGGTGATTCTAATGTGCAGCCTGTGCTGAGCGTTTCTAATCCAGAGTAAAAGAAATAGATGTGACTGCATGCAATTCACATTGCAAAGCAGAGCCAAATGATGCCATAGCATTTGTCCGTGCATGGGGAGGACAGCAGCCTGCCTGGAGCGGAGGGTGTGATGTCAGCTATTGGAACCACCTGCAGAATAGGAACCACAGGTGCAGACGTTCAATTCTGGAGAACTTGCAATGGAAGTAATGCCTATGACAGTACTTTTACAAAGAAAAGGAAAAATAAACTATATTTGAAAAGTGATTATATTAAAGAGGTGCAGTGGCTTAGCCTTGACAATACTAGCTCTCATAAAGGCTGGGGAGGAGAGTTATCAGCTAAGTGTTGTTCCTTTTCCTCCAAATTCATATTCTGAGGTTTGTCACCAGTTTTGATGGTATTTGGAGGTGAGGCTTTTGGGAGGTAATTAAGTTTGAAAGTGAAAGTGTTAGTCACTCAGTCCTGTCTGACTCTCTGCAACCCCATGGACTGTAGCCCACCAGGTTCCTCTGTCCATGGGATTTTCCAGGCAAGAATACTGGAGTGTGTTGCCATTTTCTTCTCCAGGGGATCTTCCAGAACCAGGGATCAAACCCAGGTCTCCTGCATTGCTGGCAGATTCTTTACTGTCTGAACCATCAGAGAAGCCCCAATTAAGGTTAGATGGAATAAAGGAGGGTGGGGCCCTCATGACAGGATTAATGCCATTTCTTATAGACACCTAAGTGCCTTCCCCTGCCCCCATGCATACATGTGCTTGCATGCACACATGAGGGTGTGTGAGCAGAGAACTGCAGACCATAGGCCAAAAGAGGAGGACTTAGAGTAAGGCCTACCTCCCCAGCTCCTCCCTCTTCAATTTCCCAGCCTCCAGAATGGTGAGAAATGCATTTCTGTTCTTTCTTGTTTATAAGCTATGGGTATTTTTGTGATGGTAGTCCAAGCTAAAACAAGGAGCAGCCTGGACGAGAGGTGACCTTTCTAAACTAGGTATCGTGTTAAGGTGTCTCCTCTCTGAGGCTTTGCTTAACTGCTCCCTGTGGCCTCTTCAGGCTTACTGTTCATTCCTCTTTTCCATGTCTCTTATCATGATAGACAGTGGTTGTTTAAGAGTATGTCTTCCCCAGCAGACTCAAGTTTTTCAAGGCAGCTACCTGACTTCTTTATTGTTGGACTGCCAGTGCATGCGTGCTAAATTGCTTCAGTAATGTCTGACCCTGTGCAACCCTGTGAACTGTAGACCATCAGGCTCCTCTGTCCATGGGATTCTCCAGGCAAGAATACTGGAGTGGGTTGTCATACCCTCCTCCAGGGGCTCTTCCTGACCCAGGGATCGAACCCATGTCTCTTCCATCTCCTGCATCAGCAGTCAGGTTCTTTACCACTGGCGACGCCTGGGAATCCAGAGGGACGGGTAATATGGTGTACCTAATAGGTGCTTAATAAGGATTTGTTGAATGAATCAATCAGACTTCTCAAACTCATTAGTCTCTATGAAAAAGATCATCACCTCTGTCAACAAAAACTGTTTAAAGTACCAAACCATGAGTCACAGGGCCTCTCAAGTAAATATGAAACCAGCACGTTTTCTCCACTGTGGTGAAGTTATTCATATTTTTTGGTTTGTGAGGGTTTCTACTATAAATCATTGAGCTCTGAAATGAGAGCTCTGTAAATAAATTGATTCCAGTAGTTTAGTCATAGAAGGTATGGTATATTTCCCAGTCAAAACCATAATTCTCATGCACAGTCTTGGTGATGCATGGAGCTATCCTATAACTTTACTCTTAATGTGATGAGGGTGGCAGTTGGAGGTTGACTGTCCTAGTCTTGTCTTACAGAACAAACCTTTACACATATCAAACCAGGTACAGCTTTAGAAAATTTTATTTAAGAGAAAGTTAAACCTGAGGTCATGCTTCAGACAGCTGTGATTGAGTGTGCACAGAGCAGGGAATTTCTGAATTTCCTTCTGGAAAGTAAATGCAGATATGCATGTTGATGGTTACTTGTTTATTCTCCCGCTCTTCTTTTTTTGCTCCTAAAAGTATTTCAGCAGTTTTCTGCTGAGCTGATTTATGACATCAGTACCAAGCTGGAGGTAAAACAAGCAAACAAACAAACAAAACAAAAAAAGCTGCTATCTTTTGAGAAGATTATCTGAAGTTTGAGTGGTTAATAATCAATTATATATATAGTTTTATTGAGATATAATTGACTAGAGCAGTATATAAGTTTAATGTATACAGCATAATAATTTGACATATATATTAACATCTGTCATCTCATGTAAGTACAAAAAGAAAAAGAAAATAACTTTTGTGATGATACCTCTTAGGATTTGCTGTGTTAACAGCATTTAGATACACCACACAGTGTTAGCTACATCAATTTGCACACTACATTCTTAATCTGTTTTTATCTTACAACTAGAAGCTTGTACCTCTTGACCTCCTTCATCTAATTCCCACCCCTCTTTCTTGTAACCACAAATATGATCTCTTTTTCTATGAGTTTTGCTTCTTGTTTTGTTTTTTGTTTAGTTAGATCCCATGTATACATAAGACCATACAGCATTTGTCTCTGACTTATTTCACTTAGCATCATGCCCTCAAGGTCATCCATGTTATGACAAATGGCAGGGTTTTCTTTTTCTGGCTGAGTAATATTCTAGTGTGTGTGTGTGTGTGTGTGCGCGCGCGTGTGCATGCATGCGCACGCATGTGTGTATGTATGTGTACTATAAAGGTTAAGGGGCAGGTATCTCTTTGACATAGTGTTTTTGTTTCCTTTGGATGTATTCCTAGAGGCAAGATTGCTGGACCATATGGTAGTTCTATTTTTAATTTTTTGAGGAACTTCCATACTGCTTTCTATAGTGGCTACACCAGTTTACATTCCTACTAACAATTACCCTTTTCTCCACATCCTCCCCAGCTTTTGTTAGTTCTTATCTTTTTGATAGTGGCCGTTCGCAAAGAGTCAGACACAACTGAGCCACTGAACTGAACTGAAGTGATAATGGCCTGACTTACATATAATGGAAATGATTACTGTAATAAATGTAGTTAGTATGCATCATCACATATAGATAAAATAAAAAGAAAATGCAAAACAAAAATTATTTTCCTTGTAATGAGAACTCTTAGAATTTACTCTCTTAACAACTTTCATACATAACATATAGCAATGTTAACAATAATTATCATGTACATTAATTGTCTTATTCATCTTATAACTGGAAGTTTGTACCTTTTGACCACCTTCCTCCAATTCTGCCTCCCCCTACCCTTCACTTCTGTTTGCCACATATCTGATCTTCTTCTGTAATTTGTTTTTTTATTTTTATTATTAGAGTCCACGAATAAGTGAAAGCATACAGGATTTGTCTCTCTCAGTCTGACTTACTTCACTTAGCCTAATGCCCTCAAGGCCCACCTATGTTATCACAAATGCCAGGATTTCTTTGTAATTTTTAAAATGGTTAAATAATATTCCATTATATATATGTTTTGAACTGTGGTGTTGGAGAAGGCTCTTGAGAGTCCCTTGGGCTGCAAGGAGATCCAACCAGTCCATTCTAAAGGAGATCAGTCCTGGGTGTTCTTTGGAAGCACTGATGCTAAAGCTGAAACCCCAGTACTTTGACCACCTTATGCGAAGAGTTGACTCATTGGAAAAGACTGATGCAGGGAGGGATTGGGGGCAGGAGGAAAAGGGGACAACAGAGGATGAGATGGCTGGATGGCATCACTGACTCGATGGACGTGAGTTTGAGTGAACTCTGGGAGTTGATGATGGACAGGGAGGCCTGGCGTGCTGCGATTCATGGGGTCACAAAGAGTCAGACATGACTGAGCAACTGAACTGAACTGATATATATGTATATATATATAACTGTATATATGTGTGCATATATAGATATGTATATGTATCACGACTTCTTTATCCATTCATCTATCAGTGAACACTAAAGTGGTTTCTATGTCTTGGTTATTGTAAGTAACATGGGAGTAAAGATACCTTTTCAAGTTCGTGTTGTTGTTTAGTTTGGATATATTCCCAGACATGGAATAGATCATATGGTAATTTTGTTTTAATTTTTTGAGGAGCCTACATCCTCACTAGTAGATAAGACACTAGTATATTATCTCACCAACAGTGCACATCCTTGCTAGCATTTATTCTCAGTTTTCTATTTTAGGATGGCTGTACTAAGTATGAAGTGATATTTCAATGTATTTTTTAATTAGTTTCTTTTTTGTGGAAGTTTAGTTGATTTACAATGCTGTAAGGTTAGATGTTACTTAGAGAGTAAACCCTAATGTCTGAGCCACCAGGGAGGCCCTATTTTATATATAGTAGTGTGTATATGTTAATCCCACACTTGTGTTTATCCCTCAACCCTTCCCCTTTTGGTAACCCTAAGTTAGTTTTCTCTGTCTATGAGTCTGTTTCTGTTTTGTATATAAGTTCATTTGTATCTCTTTTTTAGATTCCACTTGTAAGAGATATCATGTATTTGTCTTTGATTTACTTCACTTAGTATGATAATCTCTAGGTTCATTCATGTTGCTATAAATAGCATTATTTCACTATTTTATGGTTGAGTAATATTCCATTGTATATATGTACCCCATCTTCATTATCCATTCATTTATCAATGGACGTTTAGGTTGCTTCTGTCTTGGCTATTGCAAACAATGCTGTGATGAACATTGGATGCATGTGTCTTTTATTATGTTTCTCTCCATATACACGCCCAGGAGTGGATTACTAGATCATATGGTAGCTCTATTTTTAGTTGTTTAAGGCAGCTCTGTACTGTTCTTCATAGTCGGCTATACCAACTTACATTCCCACCAACAGTGTAGGAGGTTTTCATTTTCTTCACATCCTTTGCAGAATTTATTGTTTGTAGCCTTTTTGATGATGGCCATTCTGATTGGTGTGAGGTTGTATCTCCTCATTTTGACTTGCTTTTCTCTAGTAACTAGCAATGTTGGATATCTTTTCCTGTTCTTCTTGGCCATCAGTATGTCCTCCTTGGAGAAATGTCTATTTAGGGCTGCCCGTTTTTGGATGGGCTGTTTGTCTTTTTCATCTTGAGCTATATGAGCTGCCTGTGAATTTTGGAGATTAACCCCTTGTCTGTCACATTGTTTGCAAATATTTTCTCCCATTCTGTGGGTTATCTTTTCATTTTGTTTATGGTATCCTTTGCTGTGCCAAATATTTTAAGTTTAATTAGGACCCATTTGTTTATTTTTGTTTTTATTTCCATTATTCTAGAGAGTGGATCCAAAGAAATATTGCTGCGATTTATGTCAGAGAGTGTTCTGCCTACATTTAGGTCTTTGATCTGTTTTGAGCTTATTATTATGTATGGTGTTAGAGAATGTTCTAGTTTCATTTACATGTAGCTGTCCAGTTTTCACAGCACCACTTATTGAACAGACTCTCTTTTCTCCACTGTATATTGTTGCCTCCTACGTTTTAGATTAATTTGACCATAGATTCATGGGTTTATTTCTGGGCTTTCTATTCTGTTCCATTGATCTATATTTCTGTTTTGTGTGTGTGTGTGTGTGTGTGCCAGTACCATAATAATTCTATGATTGTAGCTTTGTATTGTAGTCTGAAGTCAGGGAATCTGATTCCTCCAGCTCTATTTTTCATTCTCAGGATTGCTTTGGCTATTTCGAATCTTTTGTGTCTCCATACAAAAACAATTTTTTTGTTGTTGTTGTTCTAGGTAAGTGTTAGTTGCTCAGTAATGTCTGACTCTTTGCAGTCCCATGGACAGTAGCCTGACAGGCTCCTTGGTCCATGAAATTCTCCAGGCAAGAATACTGGAGTGTTGCCATTTCCTTCTTTTTTGTTATATTTCTGTGAAAAATGCCATTGGCAATATGATAAGGATTGTATTGAACCCATACTGTTGGATTTTGTTTGCTAATATTTTGTTGAGGATATTTGTGTCTGTGTTCATCAGACATATTGGCCTGTAATTTTCTTTTTTTGTAATATCTTTGTCTGGTTTAGGTATCAGGTTGATGGTGGCCTCATAGAATGAGTTTGTGAGTGTTCCTTCCTCTGCAAGTTTTCTGCAGTTGTTTCAGAAGGATAGATGTTAACTCTTCTCTAAATATTTGGTGGAACTCACCCATGAAATTATCTGGTTCTGGGATTTTATTAGAAGCTTTTAAGTCACAGTTTCAATTTCAGTACTTGTGATAGGTCTGTTAGTATTTTTTATTTCTTCCTGGGAGAATGTACTCATCTAAAAATTTGTCCATTTCTTCCAGGTTGTCTATGTATTGTCATAGAGTCACTATTTTGTATTTTTGCAGAGTCAGTAGTATCTTTTCCTTTTTCATTTCTAATTTTATTGATCTCAGCCTTCTATTTTTTTTTTTCTTTTCCTTGATGAGTCTGGCTGAAAGTTTATCCACTTTACTTTTTGAAAGAACTAACTTTTAGCTTCATTGACCTTTCCTGTTATTTTCTTCATCTCTATTTCATTTCTTTTCTGCTCTAATCTTTATGGTTTATTTCCTTCTACTAACTTTGGTTTTTGCTTGTTCTTTTTTTGTTGCTTTAGGAGTAAGTTTAGGTTGTTTGAGACTTTTCTTGTTTCTTGAGCTAAGCTTATACTGCTGTAAACTTCCTTCTTAGAACTGCTGTTGCTGCAACTCTGTAGGGTTTTGGATCATCGTGCCTTAATTTTCATCTATCTCTAGTTAGTTCTTGATTTTTGTTTTTAACTTCCTCGGTGATTCATTGGTTGTTTAGTAACATATTTTTTAGCCTCCCAATGTTTGTGTTTTTTTTTACGATTTTTCCTTGTTGTTGATTTCTAATCTTATAGCATTGTAGTCAGAAAACATGCTTGATATGATTTCAATTTTCTTAAATTTACCAAGGCTCACTTTGTGGCCCAGTGTGTAATCAAGCCTGGAGAATATTTCATGTGCATTTGAGAAGAAGGTGTATTCTGCAACTTTTGGATGGAATGCTCTATAAATATCAATTAAGCCTATCTGGTGTAATGTATAATTTAAGGCCTCTGCTTCCTTATTGATTTTCTCTTTGGATTATTTGTGCATTGATTAAAGTGGAGTGTTAAAGTTCCCCCACTGTTATTGTGTAACTGTTGATTAATCCTTTTATGGCTGTTAGTATTTGCTTATATATTGAGGTGCTCCTATATTGGGTGCATATATATACTTGTTATATCTTCTTTTTAGATTGATCCCTTGATTATGATGTAGCATTCTTTGTCTCTTGTAACAGTCTATTTTGTCGGATATGAATATTGCTATTAGAACTTACTTTTGACTTCCATTTGCGTGGAATACCTTTTTGTGTCTCCTTTTAGTCTGTATGTGTCCCTAGATCTGAAGTGGGTCTATGGTAGAAAGCATGTACATGGGTCTTATTTTTGCATGCATTCAGCCAGTCTATATCTTTCTGTTAGAGTACTTATGTTTAAGATAATTATCAATACATGTGTTCTAATTGCCGTTTTGTTGATTGTTTTAAGTTTGTTTTTGTAGATCTTTTTCTTCCCTTTCTCTTTTCTTCTTTTCTCTTGTGATTTGATGACTAACTGTATTGTTGTGTTTTAATTTCTTTTGTGTGTATATGTGTTTGTACCATAGATTTTGGGTTTGTGGTTACCATGAGGTTTTGATATAGGAGTCAAATAACACAAGGTTATTTTAAGTTGCTGGTCTTTTAATTTCAAATGCATTTCCAATATCCTGAATTGGTCACTCTCCTCTTTTCACAATTGTTGTTTTTTTAAGACTTTTATTTATTTTAAATTATGTTTTACCTATTTTATATTTATTTTTAAATTTATTTTTATGTATTTATTTCTTGGCCATGCTGTGTGGCATACAAGATCTTAGTCCCTGACTTGGGGTTGAACCTATGCCCCAGGCACTGGGAGCATGAAGTCTTAACCACCGACTGCCAAGGAAATCCCACAATTGCTGGTTTTGATGTCATATTTGTGTGTGGATGATTTCCTACCTTCATTGTATGTTTGCCTTTACCGGTGAGCTTTTCTATTCATAATTTTCTTGTTTCTAGTTGTGGCTCTTTCTTCTCCTAGAGAAGATCTGTAACATTTGTTGCAAAGCTCTTCTGGCAGTGCTGAATTGGCTTAGCTTTTGCTTATCTGTAAAGCTTTTGATTTCTCCTTTGAATCTGAATGAGAGCCTTGCTGGGTAGAATGTTTTTGGTTGTAGATTCTTCCCTTTCATCACTTCAAATATATTGTGTCACTACCGGTCTGGCCTGCAGAATTTCTGCTGAAAAATGAGCTGATAACCTTATGGAAATTCCCGTGTTTGTTATTGGTTGCTTTTTCCTTGTTGCTTTTAATGTTTTCTCTTTAATTTTTATCAATTTGATTACTATGTGTCTAGGCATGTTTATTCTCAGGTTTATCCTGCCTGGGACCTGTGCTTCCTGGAGTTGGGTGACTGTTTCCTTTACCATGTTAGGGATGTTTTCAGCTGTTATTACTTCAAATATTTTCTCTGGTCCTTTCTCTTTGCCTTTTCCTTGTGGGGATCCCTATAATGTAAATGTTGGTGCATTTTATATTGTCCCAGAAGTCTCTTATACTGTCCTCACTTCTTTTCATTCTTTTTCCTTATTCTGTTCCAAAGCGGTGATTTCCATCATTCTGTCTTCACCATCCAGCTCACTTCTCTGTTCTTCTTCCTCACTCTGCTATTGATTCCTTCTAGTCTTATTTTTCATTTCAATTATTGTTTTGTTATCTCTGTTCTTTAGATCTTTTCTTTGTCAAACATTTCTTATATCTTCTTGGTCTGTGCCTCCATTTTTCCCCTGAGATCTTGGATTATCTTTACTATCATTATTCTGAATTCTTTTTGGGGTAGATTGCCTATCTCCATTTCACTTAATTGTTCTTCTAGGGTTATATCTTGTTCCTTTGTCTGGAACATAATCCTTTGCCTAACTTTCTATGATTGTGGTTTTCATTCTGTAAGCTGCAGTGTAGTAATTCTTCTTTCTTCTGTTCTCTGCCCCCTGATGGATGAGGCTGGTCTAAGAGGTTTGTGCAGCCTTCTTGGTGGATGGGGCTTGTTCCTGGCCCATTCGTGAATGGAGCTGGGTGTTGTTTCTTTGGTAGGCAGGGCTATGTCAAGGGGTGTGTTTAGCAGACAGCTGTGGATTCATGGAGAATTTAGCCAGCCTGTCTGCTGGTGAGTGGTGCTACATTTCTGCCCTGTTAGCCTGAGGCATCCCAGCACTGGAGCCTGCAGGCTTTTGGGTGGGGCAATGTCTTGGTGAGAAAATGGTGGCCTTGAGAGGGCTCATGCCAATGAGTACTCCCCGGAACTAGAGCCACCAATGTCTTTCTTCCCATAGTGAGCCACAGATGCCACCAGCCTCCACAGAAGACCTTCCAATACCAGCAGGTAGGTATGACCCAGACCTCTATGAGGTCACTGCTTTTTCCCCTAGTCTTGGTGTGCATGAGATCTTGTGTGTGCCCTCCAAGAGTAGAGTTTCTGTTTCCCCCAGTCTGGTGGAATCCTTATGATCAGACCCTGCTAACCTTCAAGGCCACATGCTCTGAGGGCTTCTCCTCTCACTGCCAGACTCCCAGGCTGGGGAACCTGATGTGGGGTTTCAGAATTTTGACTCCTGTCAGAGAGCCTCTGTGATATAACTATTTCCCAGTTTGAGGGTGCCCACTTGGTGAGTATGGGATTTGTTTTTTATCAATTACTGTGCCTCTTGTACCATCTCATTGTAGTTGCCTTTGTCTTTGGATGTAGGATATCTCTTTTGATAGGTTCCAGTGTTTTTTGATCAATGATTGTTCAACAGTTACTTGTGATTTGGGTGTTTATGTGAGAGCAGGTGAGCTCATGTCCTTCTACTTGGTCATTTTCTCTCCCAATCTTGTTTTTATGATGTTAATTAGCATTTTTTAACCCACTCAAAGAGCTCCCTTTAGCATATCTTGGAAAGCAGCTCTGGTAGTAATGAACTCCCTCAGCTTTTGTTTATTTGGGAGTCTGTATTACTCCTTTTTTTCTAAAGGATGGCTTCACCAGGTGTAGAATTCTTGGTCAAATGTTTTTATCTTTCAATATGTAGACTATTGAAAGATAGTCTACATATTGGGCTTCCCTGGTGGCTCAGCTGGTAAAGAATCTGCCTGCAACGTGGGAGACCTGGGTTCAATCCCTGGGTTGGGAAGATCCCCTGGAGAAGGGAACGGCTACCCACTCCAGTGTTCTGGCCTGGAGAATTCCATGGATTGCAAAGAGCTGGACAAAGAGAATTGTTGGACAAAGAGAATTGCAAAGAGAATTCCATGGGATTGCAAAGAG